>NC_135759.1:6318427-6339717 GCF_052425735.1 Oculina patagonica
CGAAAGTGGGCAAACTTTTGCAAGAAATTGTTAAAGAAATAGTACGGTGAAAAAACAATTCAAGCTGGGACACTGAGGCTACGTTTTCACGGGACCGGTCCGGAACCGTTCCGAACCGAACAGGACCTGTTTACATGGAACCATTTGGAACCGATCCAGGTGTTTACACGTGACAGTTCTGGAACCGGTCCGGAACGGATCCATAACTGGACCTGCAAAATAGCAGGTCCAGTTTTGGATCTGTACCGGTTTCAGAACGGTCCCGTGTAAACAAAAGGCCTAACTGGTCCAAAAATCGGGCCAGATCCGTTCCGGACCGGTCCCGTGTAAACATAGCCTCTAATGGAGATTTTTTTTTTTTTTTTTTTTTTTTTATACTTTAATGCTTTAGAAGATTTACACTACAGTACATTACATTTGTTTAACCCTACATATATTACATTACACAGTACATTACATTATGTTACACAAACATACTACATTACTTACGTTATACGTTACAAAAGTAATTACGGTACATGTTAAACACCTAATCTCCAAAAAACTTAATAATCTTATACATTATATTACAAAGAGTTGATAATTGGCTTCCACTTTTCAACGTGAGTTTTCAGTTTGTTATTTTTTAGGGCAATGGATCGCTCAATTGATTCAATGTATTTTATTTTTATGATAACATGTGGCAAAAGGGGTAGAATATTCTTGAGCCGGTTAGAGTAAATGACCTGTTTACCAATAATAATAATATGATTTAGAAGGGTCCAATTGAGATTCTTTCGAGCTAGGCCGAAAATGATATCGTAATCATTTAAAAAGTCAATATTTATGTCTATGGATTTTAGCCAAAGAACAACGGACTTCCAAAAGTCGATGCTATGTTTACAATAACAAAAAAAGATGCTCGAGAGATTCCTCAGACGTGTGACAGAAAGTACAAAGAGGAGAGCTGACTATTTTCATTTTGTATAGAGATTTGTTGGTGTACAGTATCCGATTGAGAATTTTGTATTGGAAAATTTTTGTATTCGTGTCAATTGTAACGACATGTGGAATTAAGTAAAATGTTTCCCAGTCTAGCTCGTGATTGTGAAATAAAGTTGTATATTTGTGTCGTGCCGCTGGGTCTACTTGAATCGTCTCCACCAATTCCCAGTATAGCTTTTTCGAGTTAATCGAATCAAGCGGAAAGCATTTACCATTTAAATAGAGGGTATGTTGCAATACAGGTGGGATGTAAGATTCAATAGGAGTCCCATTCGAGTTAATTAGGGCCTTCCACGGAGAAGGGAGAGAGTCAAAAATACCCAGTAGTGAGAAAAATTCAATGAGCGTAAGCCCAATTGTCGCAAAAGAGGGCCAAGGCTTTAGCTTGCCGTTCTTGGTCAGAATGTCAGAAATGAAAGTGATACCCTTTGAGAGTAGTCTTCTATAAAAAATAGGTTTGCCGTTGATGCGTACGAATTGATTGTTCCAGAGGATTTGGTTTAGAACTTCGCCACGGGACTCGGCAGGTTTGGTCGTTAATTTTGACCAGACATCAAGACAGTCTCTGTAAAAGCTGGGAATATGGTCTGGTAGGTCAGCAGGATTGAAATTGCAGTATAAGAGAAATTTTCCGCCATAGTCCTTGAGAAAGAACGAAAGAAAGTGTTTCCATGGGCTGTCGTAATCCTCAATATATTTTTTAAGACAGATAATGCGTTGGGTATCGATAAGAGTTTTAACATGTGGCATTCTTAGACCACCATTCTTATAATCACTGATTAGTGCTAAGCGTTTAATTTTGTCACATCCCTTCCAGATGAACCTGTAGATAATGGAGTTAAGCTCTTTGATTATGTTTTTCGTGGAGCACATGAGTGATGCGCGAAACATAAATTTTGGTATAAGAAATGTCTTAACGACCTGGATTTTGCCATATAAAGTCAAGTTCCGCCATCTCCATCCTGCTAGGGTATCGGAAAGCGACTTTAGAGTTTCATCATAGTTGAGCTCTTGTTTTTTCTTCAAATCGTAGGTAAAATGAACGCCAAGAATTTTAATTGGTTTATTAACTTTGTCGATACCAGCAGGAAAGGGTTGGTCGTTATCGTGGCTGGTTCCTAGCCATAAAGCTTCGGTTTTCTCCGCGTTGAGCTTCAAGCCAGAACACAATCCAAATTTATGAAGAGTCGTGGAAAGATTTTCGAGGGAGTTGACGTCATGTAAAAACGTTGTCAGATCATCAGCGAAAGCTGCAAGTTTGATTTCCTTGTCAACGACAATACCTTTTATACTCACGTCACTTCTGATTCTAACAAGCAACACTTCGAGAGCAATGATAAAGAGGTATGCCGACAGCGGATCCCCCTGCCTGACACCTCTTCGAACGTCAAAAAGCTGAGAAGAAAAGCCGTTGTTTATAACACAGCTCGATATGTTACAGTACAGTACAGAAACCCAACGGATAAACGATTCACCGAAGTTAAAAGCTCGCAAGGCTTTAAATAAGAAGGACCAGCTTAGTGAGTCAAAAGCTTTCTCGAAATCAAAGGCAACCATTAGACCAGACAGCTGTTGAATCTTAGTGTACTCCATGATATCTTCAATGGTGCGGATAGCATCAAAGATCGTTCTTCCTCTGACATAAGCATATTGGTCAGCCTGTATGATCTCTGGTAAAATTTTCTCTAAGCGTAGAGCGAGGGCTTTTGAAGCAATTTTCATATCCACGTTAAGAAGAGAAATTGGCCTCCAATTTTTGATGTACCTTCTATCTCTGTCTTTTTTGTCTATTAATTTAATAATGGCTTGCTTTTGTGAGGTGGATAGTTCGCCGTGCTCAAAGGAATAGTTCAGGGAGTCAGTGAGCTGCTGACCTAATAAATACCAGAAAGTTTTATAGAATTCAGCTGTGAGTCCGTCATTTCCAGGGGTCTTGCCATTAGGAAATTTATTTAGCGCTTCAAAACATTCAGCGCGCGTAAGCAGTCCTTCACAACTCATCGACAAATTGTTATTTAACGTGGGTATGTTCGGATTTTCTAAAAAGTCAAAAGCAAATTCTTCGCCTTCTTCGGAGTCATGGTTGCTATATAGGTTTTGATAAAAGTCTCTAAGCTCGTTTATTATAGATTTAGGATTGACTGTAATTTTTCCGGTGGAATCATAAAGTCGCCTTACAGCAGTTTTACCACACCTAGTTTTTTCCAAATTCAAAAAGTATTTTGAGTTTTTCTCGCCGTTCTCGTACCAATTGATTCTAGACCGCACAATGTAGCCGCGCACGACATAGTCATGGAGAAGCTCATATTCGTGTTTTGCAGCTTCAAGGTCGTTTACATTATTTTGTGAGGGGTCGTTGTTACAGATCGATTCGTGTTTCTTTACCTTCTTTTCCGCTCCAGCCAGGCGTTCTCTGCGCTCTTTCGCTTTTTCTTTGCTGTATTTGATAGTAAAAGCTCTAATCCTATATTTAACTAAGTTCCACAGAACTCGTTTGTCAACAACTTCTTTAAATTCCTCAAGCCATTCAGAATATTTTAAGGTGATACGTTCAACGTAGGAGGAATCTTCTAATAAACTTGAGTTGAATCTCCAGTAGGACGGACCATGAGGTTGTTTGTCCAGACTGTTAAGAAGCAGAGTAACTGCTGAGTGGTCTGACTTGATAGCAGGAATAATCTCAGTTTTAGATACATCGTCTTGAGTTGCTCTACTTATGAGCCAGTAGTCCAGCCGTCGCCTAATAAACGGCCTTTTCTGAGTCCATGTAAAGTTCTTTTTATCGGGGTGGTGTATGCGCCAAATATCAATTAGATCATAAGCCGTCATTAGTTCTTCAATCTTTCGCACCGAAGGTTTCGTCTCAATTCTACCCCCGAGATTGTCCAGCGTGGGATTCAGGTGGGTATTGAAATCGCCTTCGGTGTCAATATGCTCACCTTTAATTTCGAAATGAAGCTCGCTATTGAATAGAATTAACACGCCTCTGCCATGATTGGTACCGTGAGCAAACATCATTTTACCTTGCCACTGAAATTTCCATTCATTTTCAATTTCTGGAGTACTGTAGGTTTCTTGTAAAAAAACTATATCGGCATTGTGCTGTTTGGCCCATGTAAAAATAGATTTTCTTTTGAAATTGTCGCGAATCCCTCGAGCATTTAGAGACAATCGGTTAAAATTGTAATTAGCCATGAATCTCAATTGGATCCATTGAAAGGCAGGCCATAAAACAATAAACGAGTGAAAGCCATGAAAAGGAGTTAATGGGTATTTCAAGAAAAATTAAGCATCTGGAGAAATTACACACATACAAATAGACAAGCATACTACTGAAAAAGGCGTGAATGAAAAAGTCAAAAAAATCAGAGAAAACAAAAGAACATAAAAGCATATCTGTACTTACCAACCGCCCCAAAACTAGTTGAATGGGCATGCCTACCCTCCAGGTGTTGCTCCAGGAGTTACGGAATTCAACTCCATCAACAAAAGGTACCGCTAAGATTTACATATTCAACACATAGATAAATTCAAAAGTAACACCACTTAGATTTACATAATTTGGCAGGGTGTCAGATTGGACATAGAAATTATAATGTAGTAGCTGAATTTAAATTAGTGTCACTGTAGTAAGAGTTCCAAGCTTTAGTAAATAGCGCATTAAAGTTTCCAGTAGAAAAATAAATATAGTCAGTTATAGAAGACACATGTTCATTCCAAGGGTTGGTCAGGTGGCAGAAATTTTCCGTTCACGAACAGTTGATCTGGGTGGGCCTTGCTAAAGTGTACTCTAAAGCCTTTGTCCCGCGCCTGCTTGAACTTTTTCTGTTGTTGTTTACGAAGGTCGTAGAGATCTTTTGGTATGTCGTCGTACATAAAAAAGTCCTTGTCCTTTAATTTTATTCGGGCGGCTCTCATGACGTCTTCCTTATCGGTATACCTTAGAAACTTTATGATAATAGGTCTTGATAAGGTGCTATTTGGTTTGCCCAAGCGATGAACACTCTGAAATTCATATTTGCCACGTGGATTCTCAATTTGTAGCTCATTTTCTAGGAAGTTGAAAACGATGTTTTTGGTGTCTTCGGGCTCAGAAGCGCTCTCATCGGTTGTATTCTCAGGAACTCCAAAAATTTTAACATTTTCTCTTCTACTGTATGCTTCCAAGTTAAGAAGATCTTTCTTACACTTATCAAGCTGGGCTTTGTGATCGTGCAAGTCCTTCTGCAGATCGGCGACATCCTCCTCCGTATAATTAATCGATGTTTCGACTTCGCTAATCTTTTTATCTCTCTTCTCCGCATCGTCTTTAAGTACCGTTACATCGGCGTCAAGCCTGCTGAGAGTGGACTCGATATTCGCCATCGTAGAAGCCATGCTATCCAAACGACTTTCGATAAGGGAAAGCTTTTCAAGGCTCTTCATAATACAATCCAGCTTCTCAGTCACGTTCTCGGCCATGTCAAGAGCGTTGAGTACAATATCACACGAACTGGTGCTGTCTTCCGAGTAATTTCTCGTTTTCTTATCAGCAGGTGAAGTAGAGACCTCAGTCTGCAGTGGTGAGCGAATTTTTCTCTTAGCGGACATGTAAAATTAGACGCAAAAACTGGAGCAACCAACAACACGTTCACTCCGCCATCTTACTTCACACCTCCTCTAATGGAGATGACTTAGCCATGTTCTAAACGAGCAGGGTACTGGTCAACTGAAAGAGCATCCAAAAGTTAGTTTATTTACAAAATTTGATTGTTATTGGTTTAAACGCATAGGTATGGTTCACTTTTAAAAATCGCTAAGATAAGAGAGCTTAGAATGCTCTCTTATTTTAACGAGAGAGCTCAGTATGCTCTTTTATTTTAACGATTTTTAAAAGAGTACCATGCCATTGCGTTTAAACCAATAACTCTTAAATTTGGTTAAGTTACTACTTTTGGAATGCTCTTTTAGATGACAGAATATTCGTACCTAGCTCCCGCTTAATTCGAACATGACTAATCGAATTTCCAATCCATAAGCGGCGTATAAACCTTAACTTTCCAGGGACGGCGTTAACTTTTGGCTTGAAAGCGAAAGTTTTCGGAAAATTTAAGACTTTTTATGGAGAATTTTGGCGGGAATTGCACAGAAATTGCGCACGCGCGCTGCGTTTGACCGCTGTGTCGGGTAACCCTACCTGCCTTGTAAACACGTCGATGAAAAAAAGAAGAAATGTGGGAGCGCTAGGGTAACCCTAGGACTAGGGTTACAATACCTGCTTGTAAACAGACCCCTGGAAAGAAAACAAGTAATAGCTGAGCTCCACAGCGGAGCGCGACCAGAATCCAGAAAAGAGGGTGCTAATGGGGGTACCCAATTGTCAGTTAACTACTTATTTCTAGGCCAAATGTCAGTTAACTACTATTTTTTTGGGCAGTTGTCAGTTACCGTATTTATTCGAATAAGCGCCGCCTCCGAATAAGCGCCGCCCTCAAATAAGCGCCGCATTTCGGACAAAAAAGTTAATAAGCGCCGCCCCCGAATAAGCACCGCAGTCCTGATGCGGCGCTTTTTCGAGGAAATCCGTTTTGCTAAAAACTGCACTACAAAGCAACTCTGTAACAAACTTGGACATTCTTTTTTCATCAAAAGCGCTGTTTTGCAGTATACAGTGATGGTTTTACTGCTCGCCCATTTGTTTTCTATCAAAAATTCTTACAATACGTAAATGTTGTGAAGGCCGCGAACTTTGCTAGAACAGCTAGCGCCACTTCTCTCTTCAGCAAGAGACAAACACTGACAATCAGAAGATACTATTTTTGATAACTGTTAAATATAAGACTCTTTCTGGAGTCCAAATCTTAAATAAGCGCCGCCCCAGAATAAGCGCCGCACTTGAGGTGCGAGAAATTTAATAAGCGCCGCGGCGCTTATTCGAGTAAATACGGTAACTACTAATTTTAGTTAGCGATTTTCTTACAGCGAAAATTATTGCGTCATAACCTGAATTTTCTTTACTTCAGTACGTCAGTGGAAAAAAACAATAAATCGATAGGCATGCACGACTCTCACGCAAGTGTATTAACCATTTTCATTGTTTTGATCTTACTAGTATATCTTTGAGAGACCTACCCCTTTTGTATTATAGTAGCGAAGGTTCTTTGAATATTTTCTTGTGCAACGGTTGTTGTTCTATCGAATGCCAATTTTTCAGAAGTACATGTATTTGCTTCAAGTTTGGACTGTGTTTGGTACTGCTGGTTGGTATTGCGTTACAAAAGGCAAAATGTTTTCGTTTGTTTTCAGTTTTGGTTGGAGGGCCTACTTCCTGTTTTATACTATAAACCAAATAAGTTACTTTCTAGTCCAGTCCCTAAACTAAACCCCTATATAGGGCACACGGAAGAGAAAGTTCAAGGACTGGACTAGTTATATATGTTCAAGATCATTCTTTCACTGTGAATAAAAGCTCTGCAATAACTACACTTTGGTCAAGATCTCCAAAGTCCGTGTCACCAACCCAATCATGATCAAACTCAAATGTCACTCCAGAAGAGTGAACATATCTATCAATGACCTTTTGTCCAGTCATATAGCCAGGGCCATATACTGATGGTTCAATACGGTACGCAGAATTTTTTCCAAGAGCAACTGGAACATCAAATATTACGTCAAACCCATAATAAAAGTCATTGTTACACTCTCTCCTCTGTGATGTGAAGTTCTCAGTTTTGGATGCAAGAATGGAATTATTAGTTTCATCTACTATGTTTAAGCAGACTCCAAATTCACCACCATCATTTCCCAACAGGGAAACACCGTACAACATTATGTCCTTGTCAATTATCTTTAGAAACAAAACTGGTTCTTCTGCATCATTTAAAAAGTATTTGTCATGAGCAAAACTCTTGAAAGTACAACATCGTAAAAGACAACCCACTCTATGAACATCTAGGAAGCCAACTGCTGAAGTCAGGGTGGAACTGAAATATTTCACGATGCTACTTATTTCCTCCTCTGTTAACATCTTGCTTGGAAGAACAACATCTCTGAATTCTTCTTGCTTCATGATTGGAAATCGTACATTTTTAACAATCCCTTCACCAAGGATTTGTCTTTTGACAGAGCCATCCGCTTTAAGTTGTTGCCTCTTGCATTCTTCTTCTGCCCAGCAATCTACAGCCTTAAACAGCTCCACTTCTCTGATGCTCAATGTGTTTCTTTCCACTAACTGTCTTAAAAAAGATCTGTCCATGCTCTGAAATTCATTTGATTTTAAGACCTCTTCCGTCTTTTTATCGAAAAAATTCCAGCAATGACACAAAAGATTTCTATTTTCATACTGATGAGCGTGTTGTAAGATAAAAAACACGTTTGATAAATCCAGATTCCTTGCTAAGTACTCCGTACATTTATCGGTTAAGCAAGGAATCAGGTATTTCTCGGCCAGATACAACACTTGCATCACGTTATTTCCATTCAAGCAAACTTCATCGGTGTAGATGTAACGCAGCAACTCCAACATAGCTTCATATTCGCAGTCAGGAAGATCGATCTGTTCTTTGGTTTCGGCCATTTCACCGCAGAACATAGCAAAAAACACAGGACTGCAAATCGACAACAAGGACTTATGTGCTGGAATTGTCATCTTGCTTCTCTCGTTGTTACTTTCTCCATATTGGGACGCTTGCATGACGAATTTTACATCACTAAGGATCTGGTTGTTAAACATATATTTGCATCTTTCTTTGTGATCCATCGGCCAGTTCTTTCCTAGTGTTTTCTGCACGGACAAGTAAAATTTCGGGGACCCTGCGGTTTTCAAACCACCATCAGCCATGGCCGTCCAAAATATATACCCTGAAAACTCATAAGAGTTAAAAACGTGTAGCGCGCTTTCAGAGAGTTTGAATATTCAGTTTTGCCAAGTCAGTTCAATTTTTCCGTGATCTCGTTCGCGCTGTAATTAGTCATTTATTCTCGTCAGTTTTTGTTTCGAGTTTTTAGTTCTTTGTTCAGCGTATTTCATTGTTGTCTTTTTTGTGCAAGTTGGTTTCTCGGTGTCTCATTATGCAATCGCGTATTGTAAATTTCGTAACATCATTAGCAATATTGTTTGTCTGAAAAAGGGTTCTAAACTTGGCATGGTTTTGTTGTGGTTTTTATGTTAATTTTATCTTTGGTTTAAAATGTTTTCAAACCAGTTTGATTTTTAATTTTCATTGTCTTACATTCATTATCACAATGTGAAACAACGGGAAATATAAATCAAACTGGTTTGAAAAATATTAAGCCAAAGACAAAGTTAAACCACAACAGTTATATTCTGCTTTTCCTGAGTGGAAAATGTTTTAATCTGCTATTTAGCAGGAGAGGGAAGAAATCCGGTTAGCACTAGTTAACTATCCAAGTGACTACTTTGGTTATCTATTAAAGCTGCTATCTTTTGTCAGTCACAGCTTGCTACACCATGAAATTCTACACTGATTGGACAAATTTTGGACGCGTAAAAATTAAGGGGGGCTCCGTCACCGGAGCCTGTACTAGGTAGCTTAATCAATGACCTAACAGCCCAAGGGAGACCAGGGTCAGTCATTGATTTGTAGGGTTGGTGGGGGGGGGGGGGGGTGGGTGATCCTACTAAGGGCTTGGTCATTTTCCAAAAGTGAGATTTTGGGGCTGAAATCAAGTCTTTGAACTTCCAGGTGGCGGCTGCGTGCAGGGTCGAGAAGCTTCCATGAGGCTTTCACACACAAGCAAGGTTGGTATGCTTGCTAACAAGTGACAGTTTGCTTTTGATTGATTGATTGATTGATTGATTGATTGATTGATTGATTGATTGATTGATTGACAAGGCCGGTGATTTTGCTGGAAAAAGTGAAGAGCAGGCTTTGTGGTCTTGACCCGGTTTTGATAAATTCAGACATATATATATATATATACCTTATCTCCCCGATTACATAAAAGGTGGCCACAGGCTGTTAAGAAAATGAATGGGGTTGAGATTTTTTTTAAGGACATGGGAGATTATATGGCCTACTTTCAATGGAAATGAAGTGCTTTCAATTTTAAACTCGTGGCTTTTATTCCTTGTACCTACCTACCCCCCCCCCCCCTTCCATTTACTTTTGGTTAGTTTGTTACTTTTGGTTAGGCTCCAACTCGCCATATCTACCGAACTTTGAATTCTAATGGCGCGCGCTGACTTGTAGAACAGAGGTGATCTAGTTTTTCATTTTGCTGTCTAAAGGAAGTTTGCCGGAGGACATCATTAAGTCCTATGAAGGTGGAAGTCTAACGATTTGCAAGTTTTGCGTCGGCTGTTATTGTACCTTAGAACAAAGCTTTAACGGGTTGAACTCTTGACTCGGTACAGTTTTGCTAGGTACAAATAACATTGTGCTTCCTTTAGACGGCAAAGGTCTTCAGCCACATCAACTAGGACTCGGAACTAGACTTTAGGGCTGATTTGAAGGCGGTCATGGCGATATTGGGCTTGAACTCTTTCTTGGCTGGAGACTTCTGTTGTAATGTCCGAAGGTATTGGTTCGCTTTTTAACGATTTTTTTTTACATCCGGGGTATTACATTGTGAATAAGATGGAAATAACTTCAAACCCTTATGTAAGTAGAATTCTCTTCATTTGATGATTATTTTGCCGTTTGGCAGAGCTAGCAATCAGAGCGCCCTGTGATTCGATAGTCAGCAGCAATTCGATATGCGGGGTTTCCGGCCGTAAATTGACATGAACTATGACTGAATGGTCTCGCTGAGTCATGAATTATTTAGTTATTTTAATCCCGAATTCCTTGAAAATGAAGCAATCGTCGATGTAAAATGCTTTCTGATAGTTCATTTTAGACCATGCATGGATTTAGAAAGCTTCAGTCCATCTCTCGCTCTGGCGCTTTAAAAGTTTGTTTTCATTTGATGTTATTTCATGTTGTAAACAAGTTAATTAAATTGGTAGAATTCATGATTTGAACAAAATGCCGTAAATGCAGTCTTTATGGTTCAGTAAAGAGATTTTTTAGAGTAATTCACGTTGAACATGAGCTATTCAAAAATATGAGCTATGCAAAAATATGTCTTTAGAACTAGAGCTGTGTCAAAATCTTTAGACACCTTTTATTAAATCAAGACAGATATACTCATATAGATTAAACGGATCTTAAGACAAACAATATTGCTAATGATGTTACGAAATTAATAAGCGATTGCATAATGCGACACCGAGAAACCAACTTGCACAAAAAAGACATAAGAATGAAATACGCTAAACAAATACTAAAAACTAAGCAAAAACTGACGAAAATAAATGACTAATTACAGCGCAAACGAGAACACGGAAAAAATGAACGTTTATCCGGGCTACAACGGTTCTTGACAAAACGGAATATTCAAACGCTCTGAAAGCGCGCTACACATTTTAACCTCTTATGAAATTCTAGTTGTATACTTTGGACGGCCATGGCTGAGGGTGGTTTGAAAACCGCAGGGTCCCCGAAATTTCACTTGTCCGTGCAAAAAACACTAGGAAAGAACTGGCCGATGGATCACAAAGAAAGATGCAAATATATGTTTAACAACCAGATCCTTTGTGATGTAAAATTCGTCATGCAAGCGTCCCAATATGGAGAAAGTGACAACGAGAGAAGCAAGATGACAATTCCAGCACATAAGTTCTTGTTGTCGATTTGCAGTCCTGTGTTTTTTTGCTATGTTCTGCGGTGAAATGGCCGAAACCAAAGAACAGATCGATCTTCCTGACTGCGAATATGAAGCTATGTTGGAGTTGTTGCGTTACATCTACACCGATGAAGTTTGCTTGAATGGAAATAACGTGATGCAAGTGTTGTATCTGGCCGAGAAATACCTGATTCCTTGCTTTTACGATGCTGTAGATTTGAGAGTGTTGCCCCTCATGGCATAACCATTGATTATGAGGATGACGTGGGCGACTGGTTTTTTCTTGAAGTCGACAAAGACATACTGTTACACGGCGTCTCTGTTAGGAAATGATGCTAGTACATTTACAGTTACAGGCCCGTAGGCTGGGGGGGTTCGGGGGGTTCGGACGAACCCCCCCACCGCCTGAAAAGGTCCGGTCTGAATGGTGTAGCATTAATGTACCGGTCTGAATGGTACAGCATTAAAGGTCCGGTCTGAATGGTACAGCATACATATGGCCTACGCGCATAATAAAATAAAAATAAAAACATACTGACGTTATTTGTATTGATTTTCAACAGAGGGGCGGTAAGGGGGGGGTCATGCGCACAGTTCACGACTATTAAAAATGGTAAATCACGTTTCACGGAAAATAACATAGACGAGGAAGTCTTGTGCATTTAAGCCTCCATATCGAAGTGTTTTTAGTCTTGCAAGGACGATTTTGCAAAAATGACTGACTACCTGTTCTTAAATATTTAGCCATCACGCAAATTGTGTCCAAAAGTAATCTTCCTTGCACAGCAGGTTGGTTTTTACGGAGAAAGTGCTGAATTCTAGTCAAATATTATGATTACACAACCTTATTTTTTGCTTTCACGTGTCACAACAAGTATGTCATTCACAGTTCACAGACAATATTATTTTATAATCACGGATCACGGAAAATAAAGACGTACAATCACGTTTCACGAGAAACCCCCTTACGGCCCCTCTCAACAATATCGACTAATTTTCAAACGTTTCTCGTGTATTCCCCTCTTTTTCGGTTTTCAGACTGGAACCATTAGCAAAGTGTGACTCAAGTTATAACTGAAGTTGATTTCACCGATTTGAATATGTCGCGGTCGTATAAATAAATTAAATATATCTGAAGCTAAGCTCTGAAGCCTAACGCAAACAATATAATTGACATCCAATTCCCCTGGACAGCGTGACATTGTGGAAAGTAGAGCAAAGAAGGAAATTAAAAGAAATGACTTTGAATCACGTCATGACGGTAGCGGGGTAAACAAAATTCTTATTTAAAAGCCATCAGGATAAGGCCAGCTGGCAAACGAATAAGTACATGAGATAGTGCGCTCTGAGTCCTTAAATTCTCGTTCTCACTGATTTTGGAGAGTTGTGGCTTCCTATCTTTAATTTCTTGCTGTTGCTTAAAATTTCTTTCTCTCTTTGTCTTAATATTTTTAAGTGAAAACCGTAATGAAGCCCAACAAATTTTGGCAAGTATTACGTCCTTTGAGTTCATTGTCGTGTTTATGGCAGTGTACCAATATTTGTCGCACCTGGCTGGAATCACGGTTAAGCTACAGAGAGCAGCTCTTGACATCGTGGAGGCCCATGGCATGGTCACAGAAGTTGCTAGTTTCTACCGAAAACAAAGGGAAGATTGTGACAAAACCTTTTCAGCTGTTTACACTCAAAGTGTTGCAATGGCAGAAAAGGTGGGCCTGCTGCCGAAATGCCTCGAATTACGTCGAGACATCAGCATCGTTCCAATACCGAGGCTCAAAATCCTAAAATTTATTTCCAACGAAACGTGGCAATTCCTCTCCTTGATCACATCATCATGTGCATCAATGAGCAGTTTTCACCTTCGGCGACCGTTGCCGCATCACTGCTTGGTCTCGTACCAAGTGTTCTCTGTTCAAAGAATGTTAATCTTGAAGCAGCTGTTAAGAAGTACAATGATGATCTCCCCTCCCCTGAAATGTTTGAAATGGAGCTTATGCGATGGAGAGGTCGATACCTGGCGATGAACCGGAATTAAGGCCAGCTTCACCTGCAGTGGCAATCAAAGATTGTGATGATGACCTCTTTCCAAACATCAGCATTCTTCTAAAAATTGCCTGCACCATACCAGTAACATCATGCGAATGTGAACGAAGTGCAAGCACGTTGCGACGACTGAATAACTACATGCGAGCGTCAATGGGAAAAGAAAGGTTGTCCAACCTTGCGCTTCTGCACATTCACTACGATACCCCCGTGGAGCTAGACACGGTAGTCAGCTGTTACGCCCACCTTCACCCCCGTCGACAACAACTGGAAAATCTTCTTCAGTAACGGTATTTTTTTTTTAAATTAGTGGGACACTGGTAACTAATGGTCCGTTCTAAAAGAAAACGAACCTACCCGGGCAAAAACCAGCCTACGGGCCTGCAGTTACATTAAGAGTACGCCGTTTCGATGATGATGATGATGATGATGATGATGATGATGATGATGACGGAATAGTTGTTCTATCCCAAACTGGGACCTTTACATCTAGGAGGAAGGAGTGTAGCAATGGATATTACTATGGCTTTGATGTTATATTTGATAAACCTTTTGCTGTTAAAAAGGACATTGACTCCCAGGGGGGTACTCCGGCTTGTAAATGACGGGGATGATCGAATGGAGGCAAAACTCAGGACCCAAAAAATCCCTAAGTCTTCCGACATTACCCAAAAAAATCCCTGGACCAAAAATAACCCTGAAAAAATCCCTTGTCAAATTACCCCTAAATTGCCAGAAGGGGCAAAAACGCTCGAGTTTGATTATTCATTATACTATAAATACGCCAAGGCACTTTAGTTTGTTCTTAATACCTAAAAAAAATCCCCTATTTGAATCAAGTCACCCAAAAAAATACTTGCCAAATTTTCCAACCCAAAAAAATCCCGGAATCGAAAATTTCAAACCCAAAAAAATCCTTCGATCATCCCCGTCATTTACAAGCCGGAGTACCCCCCCCCCCCCCCCCTGGGCATTGACTACTCCATTCATTTATCAGTAGATGGCCCTGGCTATTACCCTGTTATATCTCGAATTGATGCAGTTAACTTTTCAGGGGTGGAATTTAACTTTGATACCATCACCGATGGAATAGTTAACCAAAGTTTGTGTGTAGAGCTATTATTCCAATTAGAGAATGATGCTGAATGTGGCACAAGTATTATTTAATATTATCCTGTAATTTTATTGCAGAGAAGGGTTAATAAACTTACAACTTGATTGCATTTTAGCTAGCATAATAAGCAATGTGTTTCAAACATCAAAACTATTAAAAATATATTAATCAATATTAATTGCCACGACATAAATTGATGCAAATTCTATAATTTGCTAAAGGAACGGCACGGACCAACACCAGGTGTTCTCTAGTAGAAGAGAGAAGAAGTAGAAGTAGGACAAATTTTGGACAAATTTTGCTTGCGACAAGCACAAGCATCAAATGCAATGCGCTTGTGCTTTTGCTTTATTGGAAGCCGTTTTCACGGTGAAATAAGAGCTGTTATCCTTGCGCTTGTGCTTGTGTCGCTAGTTGTGTAATTCAAAACTGAATGTTTTCACTGATTTTAAGGTGGCTCGACCCAGTTTTTTTCTAGCGATACCTAACAACTTTGAAACCCTGATACTTAAAGGGATTGATGTCAATGTCAAAACTGCTACATCGCATGCATTACACATAGACTGAACTTCAATATGATATAAATTTTTGGGCGATCAGAATGAATATCACGTGGCAATGACGTCACACAGGGTTTTGCTCTGAATCGATTTTTAGGCGGTAACCGCATTTTCTCTCGAGATCCTTTACGCTACGTATACCTTGGGTGTTTGCCTTCATCTCAGTAGAGTTTCATCGAAATCTACAAGAGGAATTTTGAAATATCTTGGAATTTCTTTTTAGATGGTATAATTTATGCGTAAAATTAAGCCAAGACTTCATATAAAGAAATTTGCTTCTTTTTATGTTTACTAAGAGGATTTAGCCCCCATTCCTTTTAGAGATGTCCCATATACTACATCCAAACCTTTAGAAGAAAGAAGACTTGCGCGATTCCGAAATATATGAAATATATGAATCATAGTGAAGCTCAATGTTTACCTCTATTTACAAATTTTCCGCCTACTTTCGCAAAAAAGCGATTATTTCAAAAACCCGTCGATGAATTTTGTCCAAATTTTTTCAGTACACCACACAATCCCTAAATTTCATGCTCATTGAAAATATCTAAGGCTGTCTAAACTAAAAGCAAAATTGAGTAAACATTGAAGCGATGTCGAAGTTTTGAATAATTTTGTGCTCTGGGATTTCCTATTGTTTCGATTTAAACACAACATCGAATTCCTATGCACCACGCGTGTAATGACCACGCTTGGCTACCCTCCGAAAGCTTTCCGAAATGTTTCGGAAATATGGAACAATGGAAAAGAAATTGTTACGCACTAGCTTTTCTTGTTGGGTCGACGTCTTGGCTGCGATAAAAGTTAAAAATTCCAAGAACAAGAAGATAAGGTTTTTTTCTCGTATTGAAGTGCTGCCACTTCTTTCAGTTGAACTTAGAAATGCAACAAGTAAACAATCTTTTCTAATAAATACTGGACGCCAGATTCAGCTTGCTTATAATACGTGAAGTCTATTTTCTGTCCGTTTTACTGTTTTAAATGACTGAGGAGGCATAAACTTAACTTAAATTTTCTTGCAAATTCCATTTTAAATTGATTTTACATGAACAAAATCAATATTAATTAAGCAATCTTTAAATTAAGTAACAAATAATGTCTTTGAAACTGCGTGATCCACGATTTTATTAACAAAATAATTGCGTTTGAACAATTTTTGACTCTAACAGCTCTCACTTGCACGGCCAGAAAATCGGCCTAATTTTTTTTCACTTAATCACAAATTAAACATGTGCTCTACAGACTTGCCACTTCCATTTTATAAAATAAAAAGCAGGGGTCACCACGCGTTTTTAAAAGTTATACGAGTTTTTTTCTAGCTCTATCGAATCGTTTTTGGGGTCTGTTACATTTTTGCTTTACCCTCCCTAGCGAGTAAAATATTTGCATCTCGCGCGCGCGCGCCAAATATAGGAAACTCTTCAGTTTCCTTTGGAACAAAAAAAGAGATAAAATTAAATAAGAAAGCTTATATCAAGATTATGATAAAAGTGGAATTCGCATGCCCAATATCGATTTAATGATAAAGGCAATGCGGTTGGCACGGATTTCACGTCTTTTGAAACAAGGAAACTAGAATTGGAAATCTGTACCCGACTTTTTCTTGAAAAAGCTAGGCGGACTAAACTTTCTATAACGTTGTAATTATGATTTGTCTTTCTTAAACTCAAAATTACCACTTTCTATAAGGACATGCTATTTTTCTTCGATGAGCTCAAAACTCTTTATAATTATGATCTGGGGCAAATGGCTTTATTTAACAACCGAGAAATACTAATAGACGGCAAACCGTTTTTCATCAAAGAATGGTTTTATAAAGGGATTATCTCCATCAGTGACCTGTTAGATGAACAAGGCCAGCTGCTCTCATTTAAAGCATTTAAAACGAAATACAAATGTAAAACTAACGTTTTAAATTACTATCAAGTTACAAGTGCAATCCCGGGCAGTTTGCCCTCTAGGACAAGGAACAATTATTTACAATCTTTTCCTAAAAATATCTTTTTGGAAAACCACTCAATTATCGAACTTGATGATTCAACTAAGGTTAATCTTGAAACAGCCATAGTAAAGGATTTCTACAGGTTATTACATACGAAAGCTCATATTTGTTCACATACCGGACCGCTGAAATGGAGCAAATCCTTGCCAATAAATACAGAACAATTGGATAGAATTTTCAGATCCGTTAAACAGATTTCCAAAGAAAACAAGCTAAGGGAATTCCAATTCAATCGAGTTGTTGTAACCAAAAAAAAAAAAAACTCTGTAAATTCAGTATTAAAGACGACAGTAAGTGCTTATATTGTGGAGAACAAGATTCGATAGAACACACCTTTTCAGATTGTCATTTTACTAAAGACTTCTTGTCAAAAGTGGTGCAATGGTTTAATAACTGTAATCAGTCTACCTTTATGCCATCAGACCAAGAATATTTATTTGGGGTTTCTTCCAATCTTGCAAATAAGAAGCTAATGAAAAAAATTAATTTCACCTTTTTTTTTGCCCGTTATTTTATTTATACAAATAAGTGGCATAATATTTATCTTCTCATCACAGATTTTGTAAGTAGAATTTTAACTAAGTACATACTAGAAAACTTAGATTAAAAACTGTACACGTATCCATACTCCTTCTCAGGTCACTTTTACATCGCCATTGTCATCTACTATTTTTTATTACTATTATTTTTCTATCATACCTTAAGTGTATAACCTTTACATTCGTCAAATTGTAATTGTTTGGTTTATTGCATTGTATTGTAATGTAACCGTATATGTATGTTTATCAATAAACATTTAAAAAAAATAAACCGGGCCTTAAGGGACTCGCGCTATATAGGGAAAAACTGCTGCCTCGTCCCCAGGCGCCGATTGGCCGGACGTTGAGGCGGTAAGGCGGGAAAACAGGGAGCGCGGGGATTGATGGTTAGGGAGCGAGTCCCACAACACCAAGCGAACCGTGCACGACCAAGGACGAGGACGCCTGGGGACGAGGCAGGAAAAACTGTGTAAATGCACGCGCAACGCAGGCGTTTACACAGGCGATTTTTGTCGCGCAACTCAATGCAATTTTTGTCGCACCGAAGTTGCATCATGTCGCCGCGATATCGCGGCGACTTCATGCAACTTCGGCGATTTTTGTCGCGCAACTCAATGCAATTTGTTGCACCAAAGTTCCCAGCTCCCAACAGAATTTTTAAGCTAAATTCTGCGACATTTCGCAGGCAAAAAAATGACGGAAATTTTTTTTGGACAAATTTCAACTATGAATAGGTACTTTATCTAAGCATATCAACGAAAGAAAAAAGCCAATACAAGATTCCTGTCATATACACTTTAACCCTAAATCCAAGATGGCGGATTCAAGATGGCGGCTGTTTTGGCATCATGATATAATTGTCACGTACGTGATGTGACGTCATCATTTCACGTGACGTATACCAAAAGAACGATGTTTGGCCATACTATATATCATGTACGTTACATTGTGATTGCTTAAATATTCTGTTAGTTAGGGTGGAGGGCTTTTGAAGCCCACCCCCGGTCAGAGAAGGTCCAAATATTAAAAGCCCGGTCTAGATAGGGTTAATGTCTTGCTTGTTGGTTGATGTCTTTAGAGCGCGCTTTTTTGGCTGATGCTCGGAAAAATTGCAATTTTTTCTTTTGTTTGTTTAAAGGAGAAGCTCACTCCAGGATGGACATTTATTTTCTTTACACCAATAAAAGGTTTAGACAAAGATATGTCACTCATAAATTTTCAGCCTCCAACGTGCTCTAAAACCATACGAAACCCAAAACTCGACAACTGAACGCCACCATCTTGGACCTGGTAATGTATGCGTGACGTCAAATAGCACAGCCTAAAGCTACACGGGGAAATTTAAAAACTTTAGACTCCTTGTTTCTTTGCCTGAAAATGTCTGTTTGTGCAGCTCCATGTTTCCCAAACAGAGCAATATAATACAAAAATATTTTCACCGTCTTTCAATATCTAAAAAAATAGAAAAAGCCAGACGCAATATCAACTATTAGCATAACCTCACTGACCTACTATTGGAAATCGCGCAATCTGATTGGCTACACAGGTGCCTACTATCGATCCGTAGAAGGCTCTCGGAGCGCGCGCTTAGTCTTCGCTGAATTTTATCAATCAAAACCTTCAATAAATCAATTTTAGCGATATTCTGAGTTTAATAGATCGGTCAGTGGGTTATGCTAACACAATTAGACGGCTCGCTCTCGGTTTCTACCAGCTTTTGATAGTTGGCTCGGGGTTTCGCCCCTTGCCAACTATCTGCCGGTAGAAAACTCGAGCTTGCCGTCTAATTGTTAATTAGTATAATTTCAGAGGTGATTATAAGAATTGAAGCATTCTGATTGCTCGAGAAGCTGAGCTTATTTAACAATTATTCGCCGAAGGCGAAGTGATTATTGTTGAATAATCCCCGAGACGAAGTCGAGGGGATTATTCAACAATAATCACTAAGCCTGAGGTGAATAATTGTTTTAGTATAATTTTCAGAGGTGAATATCAACAACTGCAAAATAACAATAGAAAACACGAAAACAACAAACACAAGTGCTCGCTTGCATACTTGTAAACCAGTTTAATTCATCGATTGAAACCGTTATTTACACTAACGTTTTAGCAATAAGACGGAACAAAACGAACACTACGAAAAAGATAGATATCTGGTACCTTTGTTTAATCGTTGGTGACTTCTGAGCAATTGTGTGAATCCTCTCGGAATTACTAGCTCCGGTGAGAAGAGAACTAAATAATGTTTTGACAGTTGATCTGACTGAGTACATGGCCGCCGTGCGATCTCCAAAACCATCATGTTTACACTTTACGATCAATTCTAATGCCTTGAAAACCATCTCTTGAAAGTATTTTCGGTCCAAAAGGCTTGGTAGTTACTTTGAAAAATTCCCAATGTTTCAAATATCCAGGACTTGGAGGGATTTCTTTTAAATGAGAGAAATTTTCATTCAACAAATGCCGCCATGTTCACTGGCCTGGATGGCAAACGTGGCATGGCTTAGTAGCCAAACCTTCAGATGCAATATTCACCGCCTAGCGCGGTGAATATTGCGACATAGTCCGAGCTTCTCGACCAATCAGAATTGAATTTACCTCTGCAAATTATACTAAGAGGCTAATATTCACCCCGCGCGAGGTGATTATAGCTTTGAAGGCTTGGTTACTTAGTCACGCCACCTTTGACATCCAGGCAAGTAAACATGGCCGCTTTTGCTGAATGAAAATTTCTTTGATTTGAAAGAAACCAGTCCAAGTCCTGGATATTTCAAACATTGGGAATTTTGCAAATTAACTACCAAGGCTTTTGGACCGAAAATTTTTTCAAGAGATGGTTCTCAAGGCATTAGAAATGATCGTAAACACGGCGGTTTGGGCGATCGATGAGAAACTCAGTCAGATCGATTGAGCAAACTTTGATTATTTAGTTCTCATCTCACCGGAGCTACTCATTTTCGAGAGGATTCGCACATCACTTAGAAGTCATCAACAATCATACAAAGGTACCGGACATCTATCTTTCTCGTAGTGTTTGATTTGTTCCGTTTTATTGCTTTAACTAAATAAATTCTGATTGCCATCGATCGATGAATTAAACTGGTTTACACTGTACTTGTATGCAAGCGAACACTTGTGTTTGCTGTTTTCTTGTTTGTTATCGTTTTATTTTTTAAGTTCTTGATGAACACCTCTTAAAATTATACTAAAACAATTATTCGCCTCAGGCTCAGTGATAATTGTTGAATAATCCCCTCTCGTGACTTCGTCTCGGGGATTATTCAACAATAATCACTTCGCCTTCGGCGAATAATTGTTAAATATTACACTTATGTTATTTCACTTTTACGTTATTTCAGAAAGGATTTTTAATTATGGTG
>NC_135759.1:6340217-6452836 GCF_052425735.1 Oculina patagonica
AAAGCGCCCAGCCGTCGCGACTGACAAATACAGCATTTCCTCCGCGAAAAAAAAAATGCTTCAACTGAAAGACGTTTGAATTCTTCCATGATATGTTCGAACAACAATGCCCAGGATAAATCTTCTACTCATACTAACTTTATGCAAAAAAATCGATATCTCGAAGAGATCTTTGATTGTAAACAAACTTTGAAATGTAAATCATATTTGTGTGAGTTATAAGCGTAATATAATACTCGTCGAAAATAATACAATAATCTGCGTTTCGCACTGCAGTACAAACGAAATCCCGATCAGAAAGACCATTGCGTGTGTAGAAAATAGCCTCAAATCTTCATTTAAATATAAAACAAAAATTTGATCTTGTTTGTTTCTCCACATCAATCTTAACAGAAAGATGGATTGGACAACAGAGTGTGATCTTCTTCTTTTACAAGAGATAGTAGTTTAAGAGCCCTACCGGTACAAATATATTTTCTCATATATTTCGAAAGGAGTCTGTGAAATATAATGAGTTTTGAAATTGTATTATGAAAGACTGTATGATTTCTTCCTTGGGATGCTTTCAGTTAGTCAATCCCCCAAATGGTATTCTTGTAGTATCTTAACGCTTCTTGGGCAGTTAAAAGACAGTGAGACTCAGAAAGAACATGTCAAGCGGAGGAAAAGGTAAACAAGTTTCCCCTGGCTCACAACAATACAAAACAAAACAGAACAAAACAAAACAAAACAAAATGGCGACCAGCAACGAGTCCTTCTACGCGATATTGTGTTTGCCATATGGATATCTTCAGCGATGCAATATATCTGAAGAGCGACAAAATATCGCTAAAAAAAAACCTACTGTGCCAAAAACACAGAGAAATAGCCTGAAAAGGTAAAAAATAAGCAAAAATACAAGATAAAGGGCAAATACTTACCGTAGGGTTTGAAGCACAAGGGAAAAAAGCCATTTGTTTTCTCATATATTTCGAACGGAGTCTGTGAAATATAATGAGTTTTGAAATTGTATTATGAAAGACTGTATGATTTCTTCTTTGGGATGCTTTCAGTTAGTCAATCCCCCAAATGGTATTCTTGTAGTATCTTAACGCTTCTTGGGCAGTTAAAAGACAGTAAGACTAAGAAAGAACATGTCAAGCGGAGGAAAAGGTAAACAAGTTTCCCTTTGCTCACAACAAAACAAAACAAAACAAAACAAAACAAAACAAAACAAAACAAAACAAAACAAAATAAAACAAAATGGCGACCAGCAACGAGTCCTTCTACGCGACTTTGTGTTTGCCATATGGATATCTTCAGCGATGCAATATATCTGAAGAGCGACAAAATATCGCTAAAAAGAAACCTACTGTGCCAAAAACACAGAGAAATAGCCTGAAAAGGTAAAAAATAAGCAAAACTACAAGATAAAGGGCAAATACTTACCGTAGGGTTTGAAGCACAAGGGAAAAAAGCCATTTGTTTTCTCATATATTTCGAACGGAGTCTGTGAAATATAATGAGTTTTGAAATTGTATTATGAAAGATTGTATGATTTCTTCTTTGGGATGCTTTCAGTTAGTCAATCCCCCAAATGGTATTCTTGTAGTATCTTAACGCTTCTTGGGCAGTTAAAAGACAGTAAGACTCAGAAAGAACATGTCAAGCGGAGGAAAAGGTAAACAAGTTTCCCCTGGCTCACAACAAAACAAAACAAAACAAAACAAAACAAAACAAAACAAAACAAAACAAAACAAAATAAAACAAAATGGCGACCAGCAACGAGTCCTTCTACGCGACTTTGTGTTTGCCATATGGATATCTTCAGCGATGCAATATATCTGAAGAGCGACAAAATATCGCTAAAAAGAAACCTACTGTGCCAAAAACACAGAGAAATAGCCTGAAAAGGTAAAAAATAAGCAAAAATACAAGATAAAGGGCAAATACTTACCGTAGGGTTTGAAGCACAAGGGAAAAAAGCCATTTGTTTTCTCATATATTTCGAACGGAGTCTGTGAAATATAATGAGTTTTGAAATTGTATTATGAAAGACTGTATGATTTCTTCTTTGGGATGCTTTCAGTTAGTCAATCCCCCAAATGGTATTCTTGTGTCAAAGAGAAAGAGATCAATGTGAAACTGCTAAAAGTAAATAAATCGACTTCATGTGCAATAAGATTTCGCTTCGCCATAGTTTTTTTTCATAATTTCGATGGCATCCAAAATGGCGGAGGATGACTAGGATCTTTTAAGTTCAACTCAAAAATTTCACTCCAAATAAACAAAAGAATTATAAAATAACTAGTCAAAAATAAGCACCGATAATTTAAAAATCATTTGTGGTAGTTTAAGACCTCAGTAAAGCAAAAAAAGCACAAGGATGTACGAGGATTTCTTTTTAACATGCGAAATGTCCGAATTTAGATGGCATAGAAAATGGCGGAGGCTGACTAGGATCCTTTAAGCAATAGACCGCGCTTTCTAGGGCTTTACTGACGTAATAAAACCACCCGGGATGTTGGGAGAACACGAGAAAAGCTTATTTTTCCAGTTAAGTTTTATTTTTGTTTTAGTTTTATTTTTCTAGTCCGATGAAAGCCGACCTGTTTATTGTGTTCCTTCTCATATGTTTGTCTCTGCGTTTTCGTTTTTTCTCTTGTTACTTCGCTCCGACTGAAGTGAGTGGGAAAATGTATTTTTGTGATCCACCCTCAGTAAATTTTCACAATGAGAACCATGCATATCCTCCGTTTTAACAATCAGATAGACCAAAAGAAGATATTAAACTAACGTTAATTCTTCGTCCTTATGCGTAATTCTTCGTCCTTATACGTAATCGACCATGTCGAGATGGAAGCGGGAGTTTACCGGTACAAAAGTACATAGGTTTTTTGAACAATTTGACCAATCATAGCGCGTGTAGTATCCATTTTATAACACTTTTTGTGTCTAGTGCGAAGCGCAGACACTAAGCTATAACGCTAAAATTTTTCAGTAAGTACTTCATATACGGCAAATTATGACGTCATACTAACCAATTCCACTGAGATTTCTAATACGTGACAGCGTACACGAAGTATTTTACAGAAATGCTTCTCTGCGTAATAGTAATCGATAATCACTCGTTTTGCCTTCGTTACCCCTTCGTTATTCCTTCGTGAACAACTGATGAAAACGTAGAACAAACGGAACAAGTCTAATTTGAGATAATTAAGACATTAATTACGTCAACAAACGTCAACACAATGTATTGAGCTAAAAATAATAAATTCTCGGACGTTTGAAGACTTTTGTCTCTTCATTAACGTTAAAACTGCCGTTAACAGACAGCACGCGCAAGACCCTACATTCAAATGGGATAAACGTTGACTTTGCTTTCTTGTGACAGTGCAAGCGCGCGCTTGCGGCGAAGATGCATTTTAAATTAATTTAAATGTACACGCGCGTGATGTCTGTTAACCGAATTAGAATTCTCTACAACTATAGTCTATGCCGACGAAAACCTAATAAATGCACTACCGTGACCGAGCAATACAGTAATGCACAAAGCTCAATAAAGCTCAGCACTAGACACATGTACGCAGTGCGGACCTATTTTTTATATTGCCAAAAAGACATGTTGAGCCCACGTTCTGCGGTAGACTGGACCGAGCATGCCCAAAGCTTAAAAAGAAGCGCGCCCTGGAGGCGCGCTTATTTTGATCTGCTGTCTAAGGATGGGCCGATACCGGTTTTTCAAAACGATACGATATCGATACGATATTTGTCTTTTTTCTCGATATCGATATCGATATCGATATTATGACGTAATTTCCGTACTGACGTCATTGGTATGTAACGTGATTTGATTGACCATACAAAGGACAGTTTTGGCATTATAAATATTAGCCAGGGATGTTGATTTTTTGTCTTTTTGTTTCAATATGGACTAAATTAAGTCAAGGCAATAGAAAAATCCAAATATTGACAAGAAAATCAATATTTGCTTGCGCAAAAGTGCATTTTTAAAACTCAGGTGCTGACCAGAAGACCGCAGGCTCAGGTCACGTGTACAGTATCGAAAACGTATCGAAAGTGCGATATTTTTCGAAAGTATCGATACTTTTCAACATTGTCAAAATATCGATGTATCGAATATTTAGTATCGAGTATCGGCCCATCCTTACTGCTGTCTCGTCCTACAAGGTAATTTTGTCAAGTCACAATCCGTCTTTTACTTTATGTTGGCTTAATTTTTAATTTCTGGTGGTTATAATGTGGCTAGTGAGCTAAATTTTGTCCATATAGATCTAGAAATTACGCACAGCGAGTATGTTAGTGCGCGCTCGTGATTCAGCAGAAAGCTCGCCATAGAAAGCCGTGCAAAGAAACCAGCTCTTTCTAGGTTGTTTTTTTTTTCGCGTTCTGCTAGTCTTTTTTATCCTTTCAGCAAGAAAAATGTATGGCAGTTTATGGTATTTTTTACCTTTAAAGTTTTGCTCTCTTTTAGAGACGGAAAGCGACAGATACCAGTTGATACAGACCTTCTCATCAAAGTCCTTCGAAGCGTGTTCAGTATCAGCTGATTCACCTTCACTCAGCTTTATCGAGGACTGAATTGAAGCGACGGTGAGTTTTCTTTTCCAAGTTGATAACAGGCTGATTTAACTTAATTTTGCACGTTTTGGCTTGCGTTTTTAGGTTTATATTACAGCGTATACTATAGTTTTCAGTGCCACGTGTTCGCGCGAAGAGGTTTTCAAATTTACGCAATGATTCGTATTTGTGATTATAAAATAACTTATCTTCTTCAAACGTAAACCTACCTGCTCTTCTCAGTTTTCTGGTGGCTGTTATAATTTCAAGTTTCAATTTCTGTTTAATATTTTACTCTTTTATTGCTTCAAATGAAAGTTTTGTAAACAAGAAACTTCAAGCAGTTAAAATATAAACGGGTGGTTAATATTTGACCACTGTCTTCTTTCAGTTCTTTGAAAGGCACGGCGCCATACAAAGTGAACAAACTTTCCTAATGTACTAGTCACTGGAGAAACAGACAAATCGTGTTTGCTTGATTCACAGAGTGTGTGTGAGCTGAATTTCCCTCATCATGTCATCACTTGCTCTAAACCACATTCCTGGACAGTTAAGAATTTACAATGCTCAATTTTTTTACGGAAAACACCCCAAACACTTAAATGTATTTTCTCCGGAAACAGTAAATATTAAAAAGAAAGGGAAGGTTTACCACGTTGATGAAAAAGACATAACAATAGACCAATTCGGCTAACGTGTTTACATCGTTGTTGCCACCCAATTCAGATCATGTGATGATTCCTTTAGGAGGTTACAATTGTTCTGTTCGTTCATACTCCCATGTGCTCAGTTACGTGTCACAAATTGCGCAATTGTAACCTCCCAAAAGAATCATCACATGGTCTGAATTGGGTAGCAACAACAATGTAAACACGTTAGCCGAATTTGTCTATTGATGGTGGCCAACAAAGATGGTTAAGTGTTATATCACACATGGTGGTCCTGATATATACGAAGCATAGCTTACAGCAAGGCGCCCAGAAGTGTGACCACCTTTAATTAATTCACATTCTTTTGTGCAACCACCATCCAGTCAGAAGCCAAGAACAGGTTCCAGTTAACTTCTGATTTGATAAAATCTGCACGGAAGAATGTGAATAAATTAAAAGTAGTCACACTTTTGGGCACCTTGTTGTAACATAAACGAGACACTCAATGTAGTTCAGAAACTATACGGTTATGTTTCCAATTTGCGAATGTCCTCACAAAAAAATACCAGTATGCTCCCAATTTTTCAGTGGTGCTCATATTTTCCAGTAAGGAACACCAATTTAATTAGTGTAATATGATTTTTGCTCACTGCCTTTTAGCTTATGCAAGTGGCATATTGCACATGGTACCTGAAAGACATGGAGCATAGATTTAAGCAGAGGGCATGGCTCCAGTTGTCCAAATGTATTGATGTGCACTTTTGCCTTCAGGCCGAAGATATTAAAGGAAAAAATAGCTACCTTTGCTGTTGAAGAGAAAGCATTGAGGGCAACAATGCACTTCGAAAAACTTGGTAAGTCGCATATTGTACATGGTGCTCCTGTAACAATAAGTGAAGATTACAAATACACAAGACTATTTTTTCTCATGGACAGATAAAACAAATTAATTTCTAAGCTATGGGAGCCGGAGAGGTCGATTTTCTACAGGAATCAGAAAATCACCGGCACGTGATTTCTTAAGTGCCACTGTCAGAGAAAGTGTTCCAGACCTTGAAAGTCGGGGTCAACCGATTTTCCTGAAACTTACTGCAGAAGTTGGCCTTGATGAGATATTCTAAAAGCCATTTGGGTTTGGTTTTCTGACTTTTACTTTCAAAGTTCCAG
Organism: Oculina patagonica; assembly: GCF_052425735.1. Classification (NCBI taxonomy): domain Eukaryota; kingdom Metazoa; phylum Cnidaria; class Anthozoa; order Scleractinia; family Oculinidae; genus Oculina; species Oculina patagonica. The sequence continues at coordinate 6,346,595 of NC_135759.1, forward strand.
GGGTGGTCCCATATTGAGCCTTCAAATCATGAAAAATCCTGCTTTTGAAGAAGTAAGTTTGTACTTGTATAAAATCAAACACACAAAACCTTTTGACTAAATACTTGTACGCTGTGATTCTACTATAAATGCTCTTTCATTTCATATATACTGATTTGGCATAGAGGGTTCTGACAGTGTGAGGCATAACACACAAACAAAAACAAAGGCGTGGCTGACTAGGGTCCTTTAATTAGCAGAAACTCAACCGTGTTCAATTGAAAATCCGCGAAACTGATTGGTACAATCGCGCGCTCGTTGCCCATTTAAAGATTAATTTTTCTTCATTTTTGGCTTATAAGAATGTTAAATTATAGGTTTCTGTAGTCCCTTAAGAGTTTCTACTGAAACAATTAGACTACCCCCCTTTATTTTCTATGAGCGATAGTCAACGAGGCGCTCGGGCTCGAAGTCTAATTGTTAAATAAAGTGCACTGCATGTATATACTGCTTGTCACTTTTGTACCTAAAACTTTTTTTGTTGTCCTGATAAATACCGAAATGATTCGATTTACTGCCCATTTTCCAATAAGCGCCCCCTTCCCGGCTCCGTTAGCCTCCTATGCAGATGTTCTTTGCGAATTTGGCCAAAGCCAGTTTTTAAAGAAGGCACGAAACAGAAACAACACTGTCAAGCTGAACAGAAGGATAGTTTGTTGATATACATATTTGTAATTCTTTTTTTACTGTTGGACACTGTACTGCAAACATCTGTCACAGTTAAACACCTGATAAAAAAAGCTTCTCCGCGTTGCTAAATTTTACAAAATCGACGGCGAGATTCTGAAAGCCGAGCAGAAAATGTGCGCGAGTTTTCGTCGTGTGCGCGGATAAGGCTACATGACTGTTTTAAAAATGCTGGAGACGATGCAAGAGAATGATCTATTTGATAAGTTTTCAGAGCTTCCTTACGTCGTTCATATCCATGCAGTGATACCTGATACATCGTGTTCTGCAGAACGATCATTCACGGCGTTGAACAGATTTAAAAACTTAACTCTGCAGCACCTGAGCGGAGCGACAACGTGTCAATAAGTCCAAGTAAAAACACAAAACAAATGTTTTTCGTCCCCGCCCGCTTCATTTTTGGGGGCCGCCTCTTTTTTTTTAGTATTTGTTTTTGGAAAAGTTAGAACGAACACAAACCAACAATGTTTACTTTCACTTTGTACGGCCGAGTAAGAGTAAGACATGGCTTTTGTCTTCGTTTTTAATACTAACCAAGGTCAAAACTTATAAAAATCCTTATTACGCTAGGTCCGTACTTTGGATGTTAGATTCAGGCCTGGAGAATTTGACGAAGGAGGAAAAAACATCGATATTCGAACAACACAAGTACGCGATCCAAAATGGTGAGGGTGTCGTCCATGTAGAAAATAGCAACAACAGCGGAAACCGGACTTCTCATGGCTGCGCCTTCCCGTTGTTCGTAAATTGATCCGTTATACTGGAAGTATGTGGATCTCAATACGAAATTCAGTAGGTCAGCGATCTGACAGGTGTTAGCGTTGTGCGATCGGCAAGGCTGGGATCGTTCTCTAGTTTCCGTAGCGCGGCCTGTACCAGCGCGGCCTGTGTACAGCGCCGTCGATAGGAACGTTTGTAAACAGCGACTCCATGCACGTTGAAAGACACCATGATCTCGTTGCCTAAGATCGTCTCACTGCCGATGGTGGTTACGAAGTGAGCTGAATTGGTAACTGCAAAATCCAAGTTACCTGTTAAAGGAGACAAGTTGTTAGCTAGGTAGGCGGACAAATCATACGCAAAGGTGTAAACGCATAATACAATAGGTCTTAAAGGTACGTCGGCCTTGTGAATTTTAGGTAAACCGTAGATTCTTGGCGGCTGTTTGTGTCGAGGTCTGATCTTGTTGTAAATAGGCTCTGATAGATCTCCGCTTCGTTTCAGGGTTAGCAGCTTTTCGGACAGCTTTCTGGTAAGACGGTCTTTCGGGTCTTTGTTCAGGGGCTGGTACGGTCCGTTCTCGATCAAAGTATTCCTGTACATATTTTAAATATTTTAAAAGAACTTTACGTTACCCTAAGTTTTCAGAGGTACTAGAAAGCTTGTTTTGGCCCACAATGCTCAGATTTTCCCTTCAATTGGTCAAAGCGGCAGTTTGTCGTCGAATTTCTTCGTTCTAAACTCTTATTCCACGGTCGTGTCGATTTTCGTTGGAGTATCCTGTTGTGTTTTCAGTGTAAGTTTCAATGTTTCCTCTAGCTAATATGCGGTCTTCTTATTTCCAGCTGAATGGATCCGCAAGATTTTTTGCAGCTTGGGCTCTTCTTTAATGAGCGAAGTCAAGTACTTTTTTTTTTTTGGTAGCAAGTGAAAGCGGAGTGCAATGCTGACACCTACTTATCGGGAAGAGGGTCCACAAGGACGTCAAAAATCACCCGAGAAATGAACTCGGCCTCTCCCCAGGCCAGATTACAGACATAGAACACAGATAAACAAGACAACGGGCAACAAATGGAAGGATAGGAGACTTCAGCCTGCCCACAGATGAATCTCTACATGGAACAACACATTGTACAAGAGAACATGAAGACATTACTATAGACGCGGACATAGATTTTTTTTTTTTTTGATTTTCAACTTTTTTCTGGACATTCTAGGGTACCTAGGAAAGAGAGAAAGCCTTTATTTAAATAGAGTGACTTCATCAGCTAAAATTTAAGCTAAAATTATGTTGCATGTGTATAAAATCGAAAGATTTTTAAGCTTCCTAAGGGTCTTCATTTTTGCAGGGGAAAGCCCCTTGTCTCCAATGAGGGATTATCAGCACGAGATTCATGAAGAACCAGAAGGAGGTCTGGATCAATAAAGGTTTCTGGGAAACTGCCCACCGACCCCTCCCCAAACTTGACATTTTGCCCAAAGCGATAAGTAAGGGTAATGCTAGATTTGGGGAGGGGTAGCTGGGCGATCAATGTAACAGTAGTCAGTACTACAATGACCGACAGTGTCCAGGTTGACGATGTTTTGAAGAAATGTTGACATCTAAAGCACATCAGTATGCGGTAAGCATAAAAAAATTATTATATAGTAGTATTGGGGACTCATCGTCCAGATTTGCATGGGCAAGATGTCTGAGGGGCATGTTGTCTGACAAATACCTTATTATAGGAAATTAACGCTTCATGAAATTAAGGCGAATTTCAAAAATTCGCGTCGCGTTAGTTTTTGTTAACGTTAATTTAATTCCACGCTGTTAATTAAGTGGAGCCTTAATTTCCATGACCTTACATATAATTAATTTCCCTCTTTGGCCACAATTTCTACATACAGTCCAGACTTTTCTGACTCCTAGGAAAAGGCATCATTTCATCCGGGGTGGAAATCTGTCGGTATCATTGAATCTGTGAAGAACGCTCGAGCGGTCAGATTCCTTGGCTTAACCTTAACGTTTAGGATTAAACGCCTAGTGTTGAAATAAACTTCTTCGTGTTGTCTCAACAAGTTCTTTTCCTTTGTGCCCCGGTCGCGTTAATTTCTTTTTTGGGGGAAGTAATCTAATATCTTTCTAATTCCTTCAATTTGCGTTAATTTAAGTCGTGTTAATTTCGAATACCCTTTTAAACACAATTTCCTATAATAATGTAAGTAACACTATGAATGACTTGACTTACACACTTGTACACTAACGTGTTTGCAAAAGAAGAAAGGTATAATAAAGTATAAATATGAATTCTCTTAAAGTGACCCTCCACTCTAACGACAAGTTGACGTTTAATTGTTTTTGCAATAATGCCTAAATCCTAACGTTTACAGGATGTGGGAGAAAACATTAAATAGCAACAAAAAGGGGATAAGAGTTTAATTTCTCGCGCACCGCCTGTGAAATTTTGGGGACAATCTTTCAGGCAATTCAATTAAGGGCATAAGCCTTAAGTATACCAGCAAGCCAAAGAGGATTTATTTATTTTATAGCCTCCGATTAATTTCTACAAAGCGTTTTATAGCCGGTCATGAAAAACCTGCAGTAACAAACTCCTGTTAGCGGACGGGCATGTCTAGAAAACCACGATAATTGTTTTACATTACTAAATAATATTTTAGGAAGATGAAAATATTAATCGTAAAGGCTAGCTTTGACATATATTTGTAAAAAAATCCGATAGATTTTTTTGTTTCTTGTGCAGATGACATGTGTTTCCTGCCGAATTTTTTTACCTCGGCGGTTTGAAAGGTATTCATGCAAGTGTTCGCACTCCGAGAACTTTTCGTAAAGACTTGAACGTAATCATACAACATTCGATGATTTTTTAAGTGCCTTCTCGGCTTTATTGCGACAATTACGAACCATGCTGTCATTTACGTGAAACAATTACCAAAACAATATGCTTTTCATACTTTTTATAATTATTTTAACGTTCTTTATTTAAAGACTTCAAAGTGGTAGTCGAAAGGGTTTTTTATCTTTAGAATTTTTACCGAACAACTTTTTAGTTTATACCTTCCCCTTTTTGTTTCAGGGTTACTTGCATTGAAAGGGAACTGATTAGTACCGAGAAGCATCTCTGGCCTTTCAAAACATATTCCTTTTTACGTTTTCTGAACATTTTTATTTTTTACGTACTTTTTGGCCAAGAAAACCCGAATGTTGAAAGGACGCATCAATCAATTTATTAATGTCATGGCGCGGGATGAGGTTGCCCTCTATTCTTGGTATTCATGTTACGTCATAAAATTCTGAAATCAAAATTTACTAGGCCTGCTAAATTTCCGTTGTCATTAGGCAAAAGATAAACTAAAAATATATCTTTTTTGAAAATTTCCAGATCAATAGTGTCATTCGTTTTTAAAACAGAGCATTTTGAATATTTGAGTTCTCCGTCGTATGTGACATCAAGCTGAGTGCCGTGACAAAGCTGTTTTGTTTGAAAAAAGGCCTTTCCTTTCCATTTTGTGCAGATTGAACATTTCAGACATAATAAGTGGTGTTTATGTGAACGTGTACTAGCTCTTAAGCCAAGGATAGCCGCTGTTGTAAACAGAATTGAGTTCCAGATGGTTTCTCTGACATCACGGCGGCCATTACTGTGTCCCTCGGCAGGACACAGTTATGGCCTCTCCATACAAATCTTTATAAATTTGCGTGGAAAGGTTCGGAAAATAACTCGCGAACGGTACACCGCACAGACCCGAAACTTGGAGAAATTGTTTATCTATTTATCATCTATAATATTTGAAATTCATAGCTTCTGTAGTTGAATGGTTTCGAATTTATTTTTTGATTGCGTGACAGTGAAAACCAGCAATATCCGAGACAGAGGCGCATGTAAAAAGCGCATGACAATAATTAAAATATATTATAAAAATCTCGATGATTTGGTAAGTGCACAATGCAATATGGAACAATTGAAAGTATGATGTTTTATATATGTTCGTGTTTATTTGCTTTATTTTACTTTCGGAAAAACTGTTCACAGGCTACTTGTATTCTTTCCCAGGTGTTCCTTACGCTAATCTTTGCAAACGTAACACGACACTTTTGTTCGTTGGTAACAAAATACTTTTGTCTTCCTTGAAAATGCGATAACATGAAACTTTTTTTTTTGCGGCATCGATGACATTTGTTTAATTTAATTAAGTTACGGTTTAGACTGCACGAAAGACGATTCTCAAAAACTAAAGAAACAAATCTAATCAAAAAACATCTTTTTCGACAGGTTTTTTAAAACGCAGTACAGCTAGGATATTTGTTTCCTGGTTATCAGGTGTTCACGCCGAAAATCCCGGTGCAAGTTTTTGCATACCTAATTACGAAAGCTCTGTGAAAGTCTCAAAATCTAATTTAATTTATTTGCGGTTTTTACTTGGCGCCACGAAGTCTGCAGGAATCCTACCACAAACACTCAATACAAGCGATGTTCATTAGAGTTCCAGCAAAAATTGAGACTAAACTGCGCATGCGTTTGGCGTAAAGAACGTTGCCCTAGAACGTCGAGTAGTACCACAAGGAGAGCAAAGGGTTTTCTGAAACAAATATATACGTTTGAGATCTTCATATGAAAGTAACGTAGATGTGCTCCAGGTTTTACCTAGGGGTACGGTCAGGTGCTCCCCACCCCCACCCCCTCCACAAGGAATAATTAATTAATTGATATTAATTAATTAATTGCTGATTAAAAGTTTACACCATAGTGCTTTAGCGCTTGAGGGGTTTAGGGGTTTATCACACGACTGCCCCCCAAACCATCACAAAAGTGCATTCTGCACTAAAAACAATGGGTACCAGTATAAGAAGCTCTTTAAACGATATTCCCCTCTATTGCCCTCCATTGCAAGCTAGTTCCAATCCAATACGGAGAATATAAGGGCGTGGGCGACAAATAGAAAAAATAAAAACAAAAGAATTACCGGTACTAACTTAAGCGAAGTGATAGCATTTACATTGTAATACAAAGTAGTAGATTATATTATCCCACTACCTATTTTATGGTTAAGTTAACCGTTTAGGAATATTTCAACCTTAAAAACAATGTTCGGAATGATCAATCATGCATATGAATGATATTTTGCAAGCCTGGATAAATTAAGGGGTAAAGCTTCGAACTGGTGTAATATAAAGAACTTTAAAGCTTGGGTAAACTGTTACCCGTTGGAAAACTATTCATCGTTACCTTCAAAACTTTCATTGTCCTCATTCAATTTTGTCGATGAAGCAATAGGAGTGACTGGTTATAAACAAATAACAAGATACAAGTTAGAATAGTGTAAATATTGTATTTCAATTTTACAATTTTTCTTTCGTTGTTTCAACTATTCTTAGTGTTTTTTTCTCTTTATAAGATGTTTTCTTACAATATACTTATCCAGACATTTAGACGTTTCGTGGGAATGTTGGGCCAATTTTTGACAAGGAAAAGTGCAGGGCTCAGTACAACAAAAACCACGAAGCGGTTACTCAAGTAACCCTATCCCCGAGGTTTGCATAAGTTACACGGTTTGCATGAGCTGTATAAATGAGCTTAACATAATATTTAGAACGTTTTCAAGATTGCATTATTACTTAATGACATAATAGTCTCAATTTATAAATACATTTCGCAAAATAGAAATAAACAATTCAAAAATAGCTGGACAACTAGAAAATATAGATTACTTCATAGAAAGTGCGACGTACGGATTTTTATTCACGAGTTGCAAAACTTTGGAAAAACGAACGAGTGAGCGAAGCGAACGAGTGAGTTTTCCAAAGTTTTGCAACGAGTGAATAAAAAATCCGTACAAAGCACTTTCTATGCTGTAATTTGTTTATTATATATATAACGAGAATTCAACCATTGTAAACTTGACGCGATTTTTCTCGAAAGTTAATTCATGAACCTTTGACATATTACAGTTTGACCGTAGAGGGAGGAAAAACAGAGCAGCAAAATGCACATCGCTTTCCAAGCGAAATCACCTTTAACCAAATTCGAAAAATTACTGCCAACAAAAAATCTCCTGAAAAAAAATTTATTTAATTAAACACATGGCGTTAATTTTTTAAAGCAAAACTTTTGGTATCGCATCGAGTAAGCGTCGCTACAGGCGAATCGACTAACCATGCACGCAGGCGAATTTTGAACAAAAATGTGATAATACTAGGAATCGGTTAATTAAGCAATATAATAGCAACGTAAATCGACATTAAGAAATACAATCTACTTTACCATGGTGATTCCAAGAGTGCTTGAATATTCTTAGAAATTCTGCGGATGCGTTGCAGTTTGAAGGTGTCGGCCGGCTTCGCTTTCATTTATCGACACTTCGCTTGTCTTCGCTCCGCCTTTGAAGAATGATTTTTATCGTTATCATCTCATTACTGTATCCTTTCGGTGTTCCTGTTTGCCTGCCTTTTCATAAAGTTCTCCAAAGGCCAAGGTTTAATTTATAAAGGAGCAAATCGAGAAGTAATGTTTTCCAAGCATAAACTGCCGTCGGGAGCAAACTTGCCGCTCGCTGTTCAACCTTTTTGGAAACCATTTGAGTTCGCGCGCTCTGATTGGTTGGGTCGTTCCACTCTAGATGCTGATTGGTTATATTTTTCACATGTGAAGTAAGCTATACGCGAAGCTGATTGGACGTATCGCTTTTCTCACATGTGAAAATATAGAATATAGAAATCTATTTGCAAGGTTTATTGCCCAAAATTCTCGCTATATATGTAATAAATAAACTTACTTTCTACAAACCTCTTTGACAAAATGGGCATGGCCGCTTTCCACTTCTAATGGAAAAAAAGAAAAATATATATATTGTAAAAAGTTAAGCCCTTTATGCGGCTGATATAAGATAGGATCATGCTCAAAGGTTGTCACAAAGTAAAAAGCCGGCGGAAAAAGCAAACTATTCTGGATATACCTTATTCGATGTTTGAACATATAAAACAGGCAATGACTCTTATACCGTAAAATTTCGGTCATAAGCCCCCCCTCCTTAGCGACGTCCCTTCTGGCAAGCAGGCGAGCACAGAGGGATGTCTGAAATTCAGGCTACCTCTCCCCCTCGCTTATACCCCCCCCCCCCAGTTATAGGCCCATCTACCTGGAAACAAAAAATACATCCAATTATAAGCCCCCCCGGATGTAAGACCCCCTCTGCTGAATGAGAGTACTTATAAGGGCTAAATGCTGCTTTATTTTGCCTTTTTTTTTTAACTAAAAAACGCATTTCGATCAACACTTCCGTGGCCCGATTCTGAATGATCTTTTCATTCCGCTAATAGCGGAGCTCCACAGCGGCCCGAAGGGCCGCAGAGCGGAGCCCCATACCCATAGAAAATTCACAGAAATAGGAAAACCATGAACTTGAGTTTTCATGGTCATCATGGCTAGCGGCATGGCTCGCGGGCGCGTACGGCGTACGTACGGTGTTGCGCACTTCAGAAATAGATAAACACTCATCTATTTGTTAATGGGCATCCAAGTTATGGTCAATTGACAGCTGTCAATACAAGGTATCCGCTGACCAGTATCACGTGATCATATCGCGGGCTCAGGTGTATAACTCATCGAGGTAACGCGTTTTTATAAAGTTGACCGCTGACCGAAAAATGGTTTTTCTATTGGATTGCGGGCTCATTAACTATTTTTTATGCCTACGGTCAGCGAATTCGGATATTTTAATAAAGGGCAAAGTAAATTACCGGGGAGCTCCGCTTTTAGGCTTGGCTAAATCTATTTAATAAGCCCTCCTGGATATATCCCAACCCAAAAACCCTTATGAGGTTGTATAAGCCCAGGGCTTATAACCGGAATTTTGCAGTATGTAATTATGAGGCGCTTCGCCTTCAGTCCGTATTTTTGCCTCAGGTTCTAATGTTATAAAGTGGCATATTTTGCGCGTTCTTTTACCCTAATGTGGTATCTGTGGCATAATAAATGGACTTATCTTCTTTATCTGAAGTGCCAGCATGGACATTTGACGACGAAAGTCAGAAAAGTAGGTGATATGCTTCTGATTATTTTTTTAGTCAACTATTCGTACGGGAGTGGTCAACACGCTAATTACGATTCGTTTTCTTCTTCGATTAAGGACATCTTACCTTTGTTTTCAAGCGTTTGAGTTGAGCAGCTTTTGTTAACTAACTCAACTAACGAAAAGCCCAAAGAAACCGCATCTTCACGTTAAGAATCCATCTCTAATAAGTGCAAGTAAAGTATTAGCAACGATTCGAAAAACTGAGTCAAGTGTTATTTTGCGCAGACTGTGCAGATTAGTCAAACAAGCAGCACTCACGTAAATCGTACAATGCATCTAAAAAAGCTACTACTTTGGATCGGCAAGAAGAGATAAGTATCTTGAATTCTATGAAAATTCCATCCAATGAAAAAAGTTTTAACGGGCGAAAATAAAATCGGCGAAGAAAACTCAAGAAATAGAAATTCTGGAGCTCCAGCGAAAAACAAAGCAAATTAGTGTCCGTTTGCGAAATCCATTTGCCGACACTAGATGGATACCCAGCTTTGTACGCATTTTGGAGCGCACAGCGAAGCCTCAACAACCTTGATCAGCTCGCTAAAACAAAAGAAAATGGCTGTCGTTGCTATGGTAACCTTTGTGACTAAGCGACCAGCAAAAAAAATAACCTTAGGTCATATTTTATCGAAAATCGAAGATTGGCTTCCTTGATAATTTTCCTTTTCAAAACTGACTACCGACATGTGGACCCCCCCCCCCCCCCCATTCAGACCCTCTTAAAAGTTTCGCAGCATCTTACTCTTGATAGAGAAGAATAATTTATTTTGAGCAAAAACATTTGGGGGCTATAGCCACTTTAAACCATCAAAGAAGAGGAACGAAGCAAAATAATCTTTATACTTGGAACCGCTCGATCAAACAAACTTTATGTATTATAACTCAACAAGCACATGTGTAAACAAAGGTTTTTACCTTTTTTTAGTTCCTCTATTTGTTGAGCTTGGTCTTTTATAGTTTGTTCTAATTCTAAAAAAGGAAAGGAAGACCCAAAATAGACATATTTTTTAACAAAAACACATAAAAAATAACTACTAGTATACCGGAAAAATCAGCATTTAATCAATGGGAAAAAGCGCGAGATAAAAAGGGTAAGCAGAGGGATTTAGAATCCCAGTTAAAAAAGATCACCACACCCTCCTTAGGAGCTGTTAAATTTTTTGGTATTGAGGGGTCCCAGCCAAAAATTATGGTTTCATTGAGTCTAGATATAGTTTATGGTTTTATTAGTCTTTATGAAATGTTCGAAGAATTTGGCACGCTATAATTGGTCAATTGGACTTCATTATTTAAGCAATAGACCGCGCTTTCTAGGGCTTTACTGGCGTAATAAAACCACGCGGGATGTTGGGAGAACACGAGAAAAGCTACCATTAAATCATTGCTTACCATTAGACCACCATGGCTAGATGTTCTAGTCTTATTAGATAAGGATTTTTCCTTCTCTCGTCAGCATCTTGACACCACATTGACAAATACGACATTTCTGTCCAAATAAACTTTCTCTTTTTGTCTTCTGCAAGTGCCTCAATGACATTGTCGAGAATATGTCGAGTCTGCTGTGTGTAATACTGATCCAAAGTCTTGATCCAGCCTGACAAAACAAAAAACAAGATCATTCAAACCAACGAAAACCAATGAAAGAGCATAACAAGGGGTGTTTACCATTTACAAATAATGTCGGAAAATTTCCGTTGGGAAGAGTGCGTTCCATTTAGACGGGTCTCATTCGTTCACAGGCTCCTCACTGTTCAGTTTCTGTTCGAATCGTCCGCGAATGATGTTTATACTCAAATGCCGTGATGAATGAAATCATAAAGTTCGTAGTTGACAAGGAAAACCTGATAAATTCAAAAGATTATGGGGAAATAAGTATCCTTGCAGAGGCTGCAACTTTCATGATACGCTACCTGTGCCACAATAGTAACGCTATTTTGAATGTTCTTTGTCAGCATATTCGATCGATGAATTTAATATACTTGCTTTGCCCAAAGAAAGGTTGGCTTCAGGCAGAACTTTTACCTACCATTTATCGTGATGCAGTATATTTTGTATAACTGATGCAAATACTTGAGTGTAGAGCACTCGTTTTAACTTTGAAAACTCAACCATGAAGAACTTACATAAGACTGACCCGCCATTTCAGTTGAGAATCCGTGAGACCCGGCGGTGAAAAAGGCTTGGGACTAGTGAGAAAGACGAGAAATCTGTAAATGGAACACGAATTTCCATTGGGAAGTTTCCACCGGGAAAACGGGACTACCTTTTCAGGTTGTCCATTTATTTCGGGAATTTTCCAGTGGGACGAACCGAAAAGTCGTGTTCCATTTACATCCTACCTGGAATTTCCGGAAATTTTTTGTAAATGGTAAACACCCAAGAGCTCACCAGACTGTGGCCTGGAGAAAGTGGCACTTTTGCCAGGTGCCATTTGAATGTCACTAACTCTTAACCTGAAGTATCAAGATCATTCTTGATAATGGGTTAATAATAGGTTACTCCAACAGATTGCAAGATATCTTAAGTGACCCTCTACCCAGACTCCTTTGGTCAATAGACCCCATGCTGCCTAGATTTCCAACTCAAAAGACGCTAATAATAATGAATACGTTTAATAGTTAAACACTTTTGAAATTATGAGTGAATTTGTCTAAAAATGGTATTTCGGAAAATTTTCAACGCTATAGAATCCAGAAACATGAAAAAAAAAATTGTATCTGTGAAAAATGTTAATTTTGTTCTCACTAAGCGTATTTAATTAAATAGGTTCAGTAAACAAGAAATACTTGAAATGTTTAATTTAGCTTTAGTTGTTGAACAGGTTAAGATTTCACCCTAGCGAACTTTATTATTTAAAAAAAATATAAATACGAATTTATTAGGTGAATATGCATGTATACTCATGTGCACTCATGAACATACATTTTGCCTTTAAATTCTGATGTCCATGATTTATCATCGATTAATTTCAATTGGAAAAAAAGACATGGTAGGTTGGCAGTCATTCAATACTTAAAAGAATAACTAGGTAAAAACGATTGAATTCTTCATCGGGCTTTGTTTGTGTTTTGTAGATGAAGTAAGCAGAGTCTTGTAATACTTTGTGACTACAGTAGAACCCCGGTAACTCGAACTCTGAAGGGAAACGAAAAACCGTTCAAGTTAGCGGGGTTTCGAGTTATCGGGGTAGATTGAATATTTAATTTGCCAAGTTAATAATTGATAGCTTACTGATTTTTCAGCACCTCAGTATACAGCACAGTGCAAATTAAATTTATCTCGTCAGAAACTCTAATACGATCATAAATTCTTAGAATAAGAGTGGAAAAAGGCTGTCAAGTAGGTGATCTGTTTTGTTGCTCTAATCAATGGGCAACCGTGGCGAGTTGCAAGAACCGGAATTCGAGTTATCAGGGTAAATTTGACCCAAATTTTGATCAAGGAAAACGAAATTTAGTTCGAGTTAGCGGGGTTTTCGAGTTATCCGAGTTCGAGTTAACCGAGTAAAAATGACTTAAAAGTGGGTTCAAATCCAAGAGAAATGGAAGTATGTTCGAGTTAGCGGGGTTGTTCGAGTTGTCCGAGTTCGAGTTACCGGGGTTCTACTGTATTTATTGCCATTTGGATTAAGATTCTTAATGTTCAAATAAAGACACCATAAAGCAAAGCATTTGTCTTTTTATAACTACATAGCAAAAAAATCAAAACCGACAACATTTACAAACAGAAACAATCACCAGCAACTACCAACAACGACCTGAAAAAGCACAAATTAGAAACAAATACCAGCAGCTCCCGACAAATACCAAAAACTACAGCAACTACCAACAACACCAACAACACCAAAGCAATAACAACCAACCACTACCATCCACAACCAACAATTACCAACAACTACCAACATCTACCAACAACTACCAACTACCTACTAGGTAAAAACGATTGAAGTCTTCATCGGGCTTTTAGTTTGTATTTTGTAGATGAAGTAAGCAGAGTCTTCGTAATTTTAATAGCAAACAACCTGATTCGAACAAACATATTCTGCTCAGACAGCAACATTCAGGCATTGACAAAAACTGTAAATGAAGAACTTAAGAACGTTTCCAATTGGTTAAAAGCTAACAAACTATCCCTCAACATTAAAAGACTCAGTTAGTGATATTCAAATAAAAAAAAAAAAACAAGACAATAATAGATTAGATGACTCAGATATTGAGCAGGTAGTATCAGCCAGATTTCTTATTCTAGGAGTACGTATAGATGAAAATCTTCACTGGAAGCAACAAATAAGTCACACTTGCAACAAATTTGCCAAAACAATTGGTATATTATGCAGAGCAAGACATTATTTACCTCGTGTTGTTATGCGTAGTTTATATTATGCATTGATTTCCATATCTAAGTTATGGTAACATCGCGTGGGGAAATACATACTCATCAAGATTGCATACAAATAATACCGCTAACTACCAACATCTTCTAGACAAGTGCTATAAGCAGCTCCTAGCGATACACCGAGATAACTATTGCATGAAGTATATACCTCGGGTGCACTCGTGGCTTTCTACCATGCATGTAGGCAATAATTGCACGTACATTGTCCATGAGTCAACAAATTTCCTTTTCATTTGACAGCTGTAACCCACGTGACCCAAAACACACGTCTTTGACGCCAACAGCAACTGTTTCGTGCGGCTCCGAAAAAACAGTCTACCTAATTCGGTAGTATTTTGGCTTTTTAACGGCTCACTGTAATTTTCTTTCTGTTACGTTTAACATAAGTGTTAGACATTATTTCTCATTGTTTTGAAAAGTTATATTTTATTTTCCAAATTGCTGTAAAAAGGTAGAAGTTAAGTTGAAAGACATATTTTAACGGTGTCAGGTCTTCACGCTAAGTTCTCTTTACTATTAAGAGTTAAAGTCAGGACCACAAAGAAACAATGAATCAAATTAAGTTAGTGGCACAATGGAGGTTATATGAACCAGAGATCTCCAGATTTCAAATCTAGCACCCTAAACTATTCAGCTACTGTTCCCTCTCTGAATAAGTCTGACTGAACAGACCTCTATAGTGCCGTACATTTATTTACCAGTATGGATTTTCAGCTTAAATTTCAGATAATTTCTCTCTTAAAATGAACATTTATCCATTCCATAAAATGCTCTCTTATTAAATACAGGCTTGAAAGTGCACCACACAAACCTTTAGCTCCTAAAGATGCATTGTCAGTCATATATGCCACTAGTTTTGTTCTCTTCTGTCTGCTTTTCTCTGATTTTAGATACAGATGAGTGTTCAGTTCTTTAATCAGCAATTCATGTTCCACCTAATGATTTGGACAAAACAAGACAATGACAGGGCTGTCATTAAGTTTTTAAGCAGCCGTAACATTGAAGTTATCATCCATAAATCCATGTCTTCAATGTAACATTGAGTGGACTCAGCATAACAGTTGTTACAGGTTACAGCCCTTAATGACAGCCCTGAATGAAAGTAAAGTTCACATGTATAACAAATGCTGGGCTTTAGCCAAGACTAGACTTGTAAAGGTGAAGAGGTCTGACAAAGGAATATTAGGTACTTTAATTACTCCAGGTAATTAAAGGTTGGTTGAGGGGCCACTTATCCCACCCTATAAAGAGCCCGAGATGAATACAGAAACCTCCTGGGGTATGATGTGTAGCAAACATTAGTGTAAAGAGGCATAAGTTAATTAAGTGTGCATCATTCAAGTGAAAGCTATACTCACCTACAGATCAAAATATTTTAACGGTGTCAGGTCTTCACGCTAAGTTCTACGAGGAAGTTGACAGTCATTGACCGAGAAAACCAGGCAATTTTCAAAAAAGCCGAAAGATGGCCTGGGGGTCGGCTGATTTGCTTCATACTAACAACATAGATAGGTTAGGTGGATTAAGAATAAATATACTAAACGTAGCTCCTCAATCGTTTGTGTATAGGAGATATGAGGTCCACTATTTATCATCCCATCAGGGCCTAGATTTACCAGTAAATTTGCCCGAAATTTGAAAACCACTATAAACTTCAAAATTAAACGAACGGAATTCTTTTATTTTCTGTGTGGCATAATTAACAATTATTCGCCTTAGGCTCAGTGATTATTGTTGAAAAATCCCCGAGACGAAGTCGAGGGGAATCAACAATAATCACTGAGCCTAAGGCGAATAATTATTTTAGTATAATTTTTAGAGGTGATCATCATGAACTTAAAGATGAATTACAGTCCGTACTGCGCAATCTCGGCTGCAATGTTTATGTAAGCCTCACAAACAAAGCAAAACTAAAAATTACGTGACAAACTTACCTGTTTCTTCATTATTAACGGCAGATGGCCTTGCATAACAAATAATAACAAGTAGAAGAACCTTGACGCTATTTCAAACCGACGTTTCAGCTCATCGGAAATTCTTGAACGAAGCGAACTGTAATGGCGGACTAAAAAACCTCATGTATGCTGTCAACGAAGTGTAACGTTTCAACGAATTCAAAACAAAAACGAAAACAAACCCCGAGTCTGCGCAGTACGGACTGGAAATCAGCTTTAAAAAAAATAACGATGGCAAACAAGAAAACAGCAAACACAGGTGATCGCTTGCATACGGTGTACCTGTAAACCAGTTTAATTCATCGATTACAATCAGAATATATTTAGTTAAAGCAATAAAACGAAAAAAACACTATGAGAAAGATAGATGTCCGTTACCTTTGTATGATTGTTGATGACTTCTAAGCGAATGTGCCGGAGTCCTCTCGAAAATGAATAGCTCCGGTGAAAAGAAAACTAAATAATGTTTGCTCAATCGATCTGACTGAGTTTCTCATCGATCGCCAAAATGAAAATATTTTCGATCCAAAAGCTTTGGTAGTTAATTTGAAAAATTCCCAGTGTTTAAAATATCCAGGACTTGGACTGGTTTCTTTCAAATCAAAGAAATTTTCATTCAGCAGAAGCGACCATGTTTACCTGCCTGGGTGTCAAAGGTGGCGTGGCTAAGTAACCAAGCCTTCAAAGCTATAATCACCTCGCGCGGGGTGAATATAGCCTCATAAGCCGAGCTTCTCGACCAATCAGAATGCTTCAATTCTTATAATCACCTCTGAAATTATACTAAACAGAAATTATACTATACAGTATTCGCGAAATAAGCACACGTAATGCAACTTTACCTCAAATTTGGCTGACCTAAAATACCCCCAGGAACCCCCGGGGAAATTTTCAATAACGAAGCGCTCACGAGGAGACTTTACCATCTAGTTTACGGCACTTTTTAGCAATGTAATCTCATCAATTGTTAAACACTTTCAACAAATTTTTATAATTGAAGGGCTCGCTGCAAAAAGGGCGGTAGTGATTTTGGCCGAAAACGAACATGGACAAAAGGACTCCAAATTTCGCATGTGAGTTTGTTTACGTGTGCTAAACATTGTCCTGCATTTCATTTCGCTGGTCTTTCCTTCGTTTTCGAAAAATAACACATGCAAAAAGACAAGGTTTTTGCTTGCGCGGCGTCTTTTGACTTTTCTTTTACAAACCTTTTGTTTCTCAAGACGATGAAGTCAGCTAAATTTTTAGGGTTACAGTCCTAGCCCTAACGCAAAAGGTAACCCCAAAGCCGTAGGGTCGGGATTAGAGTTTCAGATTAGGGTTACAGACTTAGCCCTAACGCAACAGCCTAGCCCTAACACACACACACACAAAAAAAAGTTTAACACTAACCCCAAGGGATTAGGGAGTTAAGCCGTTTCAAGTTAAGTTTAGGATCAGAGTCAGCCTCAACCTTTTATAGATCGCGCTTTTAATGCAGTAAGCTATCACGCCAGTTTGCTTGCAGCTAGCTTTTTCTGCAGTCTGTTTGCACTTATCTAGTTTTTGTTGTTTCGGGCAAGACTATTTTACTCTGTTACCGTTAGCTGTAATTTGCCGAGGTGAAAGTGAAATAAAGACTGATTGTTGATTTAATACGCTTGCTCGTGTTGTCACATTATACTAGTTTTGCTTTCAGTTGAGTGCCGCCGGCTTGCTCTCACTTCTATCTCCACTCCTTACATCATCACACATCTACATAATCCTGCGAAAACAAGATAAACTTATGAGGTTTTCAAGTTCGCACGAATCGATAGATTGATTGATGAATATTTAATGAGACACAGAAAATATTTTGCGAAGGGAAGGTGCCCTGGGGAACATATAAAGTCTAAAACCAGGTCACTTCTCGGCAACTTTGTCGCGGCAGCACCCAAGGGGACACTGCAAAACTCACGCTGACATAGTTCCCGACAAGAGATCTGTGTTTTAGACTTTATTACCGCTTGGCCCCGCCGGCCTTTGTCAAACAACTTTCTCTCTCGAGCGCTAAAGAGCACTATTGTACAAAACAAAAGGCCGAACATCTCTCATTTCTTCGAGAAATGCTGTGGGACTTACGGGTTTTCAGACTTAATGATGTCCTTCAACCGCCAAGCGGACGCACTCGCTCGAACGAACCAGTAGTTTATTTCCCCAAGAAAGGTGCCATTTTTGTTCTTTGTTCTTGAGCCACTAACATGTGACTTAAGACGTCACAATAGAATAGCGAGTCCCAGTCCCTCGCTGCCACCGCCTGGGAGCAAACGAAATATGACAAACATGGCGGTCAGTTAAGTTGGTTTCTGAAAAGCTGTTTTTACATCCCGGACGACTGTAATAAAGTGCCTCGGGGCAAGATTTTCACACGCGAGGCGTGGAAAAATGTCTAGTGCTGGATTACTGTGGACAATGTAAGTTACAAAATCTTTTTTTTTTGCAGATGTTTTTTTTTTTCGAAAAGGAAGGAAAGAACAACGAAATGAAACACAGGACAGTGTTAAGCGCACGTAAACAAATCTGCATGCGACATTTGGAGCAGTTTTGATAATGTTCATTTCAAGGGAAAATCACTACCGCCCTTTTTGCAGCGAGCCCTTCAATTAAGTTATGTCATTAGATTTTCATCGTATTTCAACTTTTTATAAACGTTTCATTTGTATAGATTGATAACAGCCAGCTGGGCCAGCTGTGGCACCGCAGTTTAAAACGTGGTTTAGAGAGATTTACCCTGATTTGGCTTTTAGTTTAACGGCAAGTTACAATACGGATCAATGCAACGTCTTCCCGCACGCGCTTATCCTTTTTTTCTAGGCTTCCTCTTCGCGAAACATTTCTCTCTCTGAGTCTGACACTGTGCCCCTGACGAGAATGGCAGACTTCCTGAGCTTTCATGACAATCTACTCTGACTTAGGAAAACTTATTAGTAAGCTCACTATTATAAATTCCTTAATTTAAATATAAATGGTAATTTAACTAAGCCATAAAATAAAATAAGGACAACAAATCACTACTAAGTAAGCTTCCATAGCCAGTCATTGCATCCGTTACTTATACAAACATAACTATTAAAACTTTTCTTTACCATCTAGTCATTAAACCCTCTAGTCAGTCAGTCTTATGGATGGTTTTCTGCACTTTCAGCCTTCATCTGCTCAGTCTGTTTGTTCAGACCTTTCAGGTCAGGGACGGCGGAGCATATTTCCAAGTGGGGGGCCTGACTAGTGACTTCAAGTAGGGGGGCCTGAAAGACTCTTCTCTTAGTAAGTCTATATTAGCCCCCGGCTCCGCCGTCCATGCAGGTTTCTCTTGACAAGAATGAGTTCAAGAGGGGGTACCAAACAACAACTGTGTTTGTTGCTGGCATGGCCCACGATTTTTAAGTCTTCTCTCAGCTTATTGGTTATTCTCCCACACTATTTTTCTGATCAAAAGGCTATACTCCAAACAACCTCAGTGGTAAGTATTTTAAGCTGGTTGAAACATTTCTAATAGTTGTTGTTTCTCAAAATGTATTTAGCGCAGAAAAAGACAATCCCTTCTTTTACAAGGTCTTTCAGCTAGCCCCGGGGGGTGGTGGTTTTTCAAAGAAATTCTGCCCTGGTGGGTGGTGGAATTACCCATAATTAGCATCACTTGTTTGCAAATTCCCCTGCTATGTCGCGGGGGTGGGGAGCGGGGGAAACAAATGACTAGTGCATAAGCCTACACCGTCCAGGTTTTGAACTCCTTCTTTTTGTATTCTCGAATGGGCAAGATTTTGCCCATTTTCGAGTATCCGTCTAACACACAGCTATAACTGCAGAAATTATTTTGCCACAGGTAAATGCTCTTACCTTGACTCTGTTATAAACAGCAATAATCTTTTTGGGCCATTGAAACAGCAAGACTTTTGAGCACCTCAATGTTGTCCATATAGGCGATATCGTCTTCAAGAACAGACGAAGCAATCAATGTGTTTTTAGGCCACTCCTCGAGTCCACTTTGCGTTTTTTCGAGGTTAAATAGATGCAATTGATTGAATGCCGTCCGAAAGATAGATGTCTCAACTCGTCAATTCTCAATTTAAAAGTGAAGAAAACGTAGAAAACGAAAACCTAGAAAGCGACGCCATCTTGAATTTAACGACTCGCAGGGGCCTGAAATCCAACTTTTCCCAAGGAGGGTAGGGTGGGGGGGGGGGGAGTGATTGTTTCAACAGGTGTGTCCGCATGTGTGTTAAGCGGCCTTCACACGACAAACTAAAGTTTGCAAACTCGTGTTGGCAAACTCAAGTTGGTGTGTGTGAACGGCACAAAAACAGTTGGCAAACATGTTGGCAAACTGTTGGCGACAAATAGAAATTGTCTCTATTCTCGCCAACTTTTTCACCAACTTTTTCGTGTTGGCAAACTCGAATTTGACGTGTGAACGATAGGCAAATGTGCGTTGCTATCTTTCAACCAATCAAAATACGCGCTCTTTACACGTGATTTGCGTGACTCTTCACAAAATGGCGGAAGAAGATCGTGTAGCCACTTTAAAATAAATTGAAGAAGTTCAGAATTGTCCGGCTGTTTTGGATATTTCCTCAGCATCCTACAAGGACACCAATCAATAATGGAGAAGATAGCCGAGAAGCTGGGTTTGAATGGCGGTAAAAGGTTTTTACGCTCAGATTTCACTCCTCGTTCGTGCACAAAGTTCTCTTCGAAGTTCCACATTCACGACTATATCCATTTCAGGAAGTGTTTGAAAAACAATGCGACGTGAATTCGTGAAGTGGATGTACTGTATTGTGAATAAACAAGGGAAAAGTCGAAATTTGCGTGTGTTTTATTTTGACGCGAGTTTGACGTGTGAAAGCTTGAGTTTGCCAACTTTTTGAAGTTTGCCAACACGAGTTTGCAAACTTTAGTTGAGAGGTGCTAGCTTTGGGCTGATTCAACGTTTTTGCTGCTAACAATTGTGGTAGCTTGTGATTTAATTTTATATTATGAGAGCAATTAAAAAAAATATGTTTCAATAAATATCGCTTCAAATTTCGTTTTGTTTTGTTGTTGTTGTTTTTGTTTTTTTTTTTTTCTGTTTTCTGTCCATCCGTCTGTTCTGGCGTTCTGGTGTTAGGTGCACTCGACGATGAAAGCTTTCTCATAACTTTGGAGTGATCGATGAAATATCTACCCCAGCGATATAGAGAGCAAATGAGTGACTTTTACGGAAAACGAGGAAAGAGCTGGCATGCTGCTTGTGCCATACTTAAGACTGGTGAGAACAAATACTACGTGGAAACAGTTTTTCACATATTTGACAGCTGCACACAGGATTGTAAGCAGAGTAAACAGAGTAAGTAGAGTAAGCAGAGTCTTTGTAATTGTAATAGCAAACAACCTGATCCGAAGAAAATAACCTTACTTTGTGACTATTTATCGCCATTTGGATTAAGATTCTTATTGTTCCTGATATTTTTCATTGTTCAGTTCATTTATATTTTTTATTTATGGTAATTGATTATGCGTGTAATTTCAGCTTCTTTTCTGTGAAAAACCAGAAAGTAGTAGTATATATTATATTCTATATTATATTTTGTATGTGTGTCTGTGTGTACCTGTGTGTGTCCTGCCAAAATTTGACAAATCAATTTGTTAACCGGCAAACCGGCATTTTTAACATAGTGGTTATTTCGGGTTGCCAGAACTCCTTATCTTTAGTAATATTTATATAACAATTTCTGTAATTTAATTTATTGATAAGGAAATAAAGAGGATGTTGTTGTTGTTGTTACCGACTGTAGTGTCGTTACATTGCGTTACGGTCATGCGCACTAGGAGTCGGTCGAGTCGGGAGTATGAAGGATTGCTGTAAGATACCGTTGGAGAATAAATAATAAGTATAAAAATTATTCACAATCAAGGACTCCATAACTGGCGACGAGGATTAATTTAGCTAGATGGTGTTGTTGTTTGTTTGTTTGTTTGTTTCTTTTTTTTTTTTTTTTTTTTTTTTTTAACCATTTTAAAATAGTCTGATGTAATACTTTTATACCCTTTGTTTTGATGTAAATACTTTTGTAAATACTAAACTTTTAATCGTGGAGCACCTGTAAACTAGCTAACAGCTAAGTGTGTACTTTTTTTCCACGTTAAATAAAGTATGTATGTATGTATGTATGTATGTATGTATGTATGTATGTATGTATGTATGTATGTATGTATGTATGTATGTATGTATGTATGTATGTATGTATGTATGTATGTATGTATAACTCAAGCGAATTCCACTACAGCAACACTTCACTTAATCGTCACCTTCAAGCGAATACACTGGATAAACAATGGCAAAACATGTTCAGTTCTCAACGCCACGTGCGCTGGCCGCCATTTGAGTAAGGCGCGAAACCAAAGTTGAATACATTGTCGTCAAAAGAAAAACTTACGTCGAAAGATTACATCGGATAATTACCTCAAAAGATTATACTGGACGATCACAGAATTGCCGAGGCGAAATGGCGAGTGTCTTACCTCCATTTTCTTCATTTGCCGTCCACGAAGACAACGCTTCAGTCTGCCCACGTTGGAAAAAATGGCTGAAACGTTTCGAAATGTACCTCGCCGCTCGTGATGTGACAGATGCAACACGCAAGAGAGCGCTGCTACTATACTCCGCTGGTGAAGAGGTCAGCGACATATTTGAAACACTTCCAGATCGAGGAGAAGATAAGGAATATGCGAAAGCAGTGACTGCTTTGAATGCTTATTTTCAGCCAAAAGTAAACAAGACCTACGAAATTTACATGTTCAGAAATGCTTCTCAGAATGCTGGTGAATCACTAGATTCTTACTGCACACGGCTGAGGCGTCTTGCTCAAACATGCGAGTTTGAAAACGAAGACGAAGAAATCAAGTCACACATAGACATGTCCTGTTTATCTTCACGATTACGGCGAAGAGCCCTACGAGAAGACGTGAATCTCTTGCAAAGCATTACTCGACTATTGCCGTGGTATAGAAATGTCTGACAAGCAAGCTAAAGGAATCGAGCAACAGGAAAAGTTGGCCAAGGTAGCAGAAGTCCAAGCGGTGAGAGAGGAAAAATCAAAGTCGGAAAACAAGAAGTGTTACAGATGTGGAGGAAATTACCCTCATAAAGGACTACCTTGTCCAGCACTGAATGAAATTTGTAAACATTGTCGCAAGAAAGGACACTTCACCAAAGTATGCCAAAGCAGATTAAATTCCAAGAAAGTCAATACAGTGGAAGAGAAAGATAGCGATGAATCCACCGATGAAGAGCACACTTACCGCATCACTCTCCATTCCATGCGTGACAAGATACAACCATTTACTGCTGTTACCATTGGAGGCAAGAAAGTGAAATGTCTCATTGATTCAGGAGCGGGAGTGAATGTCATTGACACATGTTCTTTCAATCAACTGGAGAACATTGACATTACACCTACCTCGAAGAGAATCTATGGCTACAGATCTTCTAAGCCCTTACCAGTCGTTGGCAAGTTTGAAACTGAAATCAAGTCAGGAGTAACAGGTAAATCGATGGTCACGCAATTCTGCGTTGTTGATGGTTGTGATGGAAACTTGATAGGTTATGAGACGGCAACTGATCTCGGGCTATTACACATAATTAACAGTGTGTCGATACCCGTAGTCGATAACATCATCGAGGATTACAAAGATTGTTTTGAGGGCCTGGGAAAGATGCAAAGCAAAACTACAAAATTACATGTTGATGCAGCGTAAAGCCACTGGCCCAGAAGTATCGCAGACTACCATTTCACATCCGTGATCAAGTCGAGGCTGAGCTAAAGAATCTAGAGGAACTTGACATCATAGAAAGAGCTGAAGGTCCAACTCCCTGGGTCTCTCCGATAGTGGTGGCCCCAAAGAAGACAGGAATACGTATCTGTGTTGATATGAGAGCGGCCAACCAGGCTATAGAACGGGAGCGACATCCAGTGCCCACTGTAGAAGACCTGATCGTTGATCTGAACGGAGCCACTGTTTTCAGCAAGATAAACTTAAACCAAGGATATCATCAACTTGAGCTGGACGAAGACTCCCGTAGCATTACTACTTTGGTTTGTTTCGTTACAAGCGACTGAGTTTTGGAATCAACTCAGCAGCTGAAATCTTTCACAAATCCATAGAAGAAGTGCTGCAAGGAATTGACGGTGTTAGAAACATTTCTGATGACATACATGTAATAGTGTTTGGCAAGAACCAATCTGATCATGATGATGCCTTACAAGCTGTTCTTCAGAGAACGAGAGAACACAATCTGACTGCAGACCCTGCCAAGTGTCTGTTCAACCAATCATCCATTGACTTCTTTGGTCATCACTTCTCGGCAGATGGCATCAGTGCAGATGATAAGAAGGTTGCATCCCTCATTAATGCCAGTCCCCCAAAGAATGCAACTGAGGCACGCAGCTTCCTCGGTTTGGCACAATACCTCGCACGTTTCATAAAGGACTTTGCGTCCATCTCTGCTCCAATCCGTCAACTTACGCATCAAAATGCTAAGTGGGTGTGGGGACCAAAACAACAACGCGCATTTGACCGCCTCAAAGCCAGCATGGCAGCTTCAGAAATCATGAAATACTTTAACCCCTCACTCAAAACGGAGCTAATTGTTGATGCCAGCCCAGTTGGCCTGGGAGCAATTCTCACGCAAGTTACAGCAGATGGAGGAACAAACATTGTAGCATATGCTCATTTTCAGTATATTGTACTTTTGCTCTACTGTATGGTCTAGCACCACTGCCTGTAATGTGTAAAAAACTTCAACTCGTCCCGTAAAAAAAAAAACAGCTTCACCTCCGAGACGCTGTTTTTGCTTTTAAGTGCATGACGGGCTGCGCCCGACCTATCTGATTTTACAATTTGTCAAAAGGCAACAAATATCAAGCAGAACCACAAGAAATTCACAACAACTGTATTTTCCCCTGTGCAAAACCACTGCTGGCCAGAGGTCTTTTTATTACAGAAAAGTAAAGCTAAGGAACTCTTTAGACAAAGATTTAAAACCATGCTGAGAGTCATGCAAATTTTAAGAAAACTCTGAAGACAAAGCTTCTCAGCGAGTTTTTAAATTATTTTTTTCTTATCTCTTTCATTTTTCTTTCCATTTCTTTTTATTTTTATTAATATTTATTAAATTTATATAACTAGTGTAATAAATTTTACATTTTATTCCACTTCATGTATTATATTGTTCACTGAAAAACCTTTCCAGGAGTTTTCAATAACATTTCATCTTTATCCTATCTATCTAACTAACAACAACCAACAACTATCAGTAACTACCAAAAACAACCAGCAACTACCAACAAAAACCAACAACAGCCAAGAACTACCAACACCTACCAACAACAACCAACAACAACCGACAACAAGCAACAACAGCCAACACCAACCAACCAAAAACTACCAGCAACAACCAAGAACGACCGACAACTATCAACAACTACTAACAACAACCAATATCCTCGTGAAGAACAAGAAACAACCTTTCGAAAGAGATGTTTTTTTATTTGATGTGTTCTTTTAACTTTTTGTGAAACGTCTTTCGAGCAGTTGAAACTGCAACTTAATTAAATTAAAGTGAAATAATTGGCTGTATTATTGAAAACAAAACAACAGCCATCGATGTTGCCGTAAAAAACAAAAGTATCGTGTCACTGTTGTAAAGATAAGCATAAAAAACACCCGGGAAGGAACAGAAGTGGTGTTTCAACGTCGTATTGAAAGTTAAATAAAGCAAATAAACATGAAAAAGAAATCATACTTTCAATCGATCGACTCCATTGCATTCTGCATGATTTTGAACATACTGTATGCTTTAATGTAATATTAAAACATGCTATATGGTTTTATGTAATAATTTGCAAGTACAAGTTTTTAAGATGCAAATCTCAGCATTTTCTGTACAATAAATAAAATGATTTATGATTTCATTTTGCACCTAACAGGGCCAGATCAGTACAAGAAGAAAGCTCAACTTTACAGGACCAATGTCTTGTTCATTCCTTTGGGAGATGATTTTCGATATGAAACTACATTTGAGGCACATAAGCAGTACACTAATTATCAGATATTTGACAACTGGCCTGGGCTGCTGGGGCATTGAACCATTTTAGTAGTAAACACTAGAATGTTTGATGTCTCATTTCTCCTTATAGTTACAAAATTAAGGTTACATAATTGTCAGTAGCACCCTTAGTTCAATCTGTAAAGGCATAAAATCTCACACCAAGCACTTGGCTGATATCTGTTGTACCCACTTATTACAAAATTCATCGGAGCGAAACAGTTGTTATTTTATTTAACAGCAACTTATGAACTGTATCAATTCTCGTCCAGAAATGAAGGCAAAGATAATTGCTGGTTATTCTCACGTGATAGATTGCTATTTCGTTTAAAATCTGACAACAGATTTTGTTAATTACAAACTTTTAGCTTAAAAAAATAAACAAAAACAAAAACCCCTTCTTTCTACTTAAGACTCACAAAACTTAAATTTACAATACTTTTATATACTAGTGGTAACCACAGGTTAGAAAGTGCGGGCCTTGACGCACTTAGAAAAGGTTCTTGCACGAGAGTGCGTAATTTTAGATATAGATGGCA
The DNA here is from genome assembly GCF_052425735.1 of Oculina patagonica. NCBI lineage: Eukaryota > Metazoa > Cnidaria > Anthozoa > Scleractinia > Oculinidae > Oculina > Oculina patagonica. The sequence continues at coordinate 6,373,105 of NC_135759.1, forward strand.
GTGTCGATAAATAAATGATTAAATGGACAAAAGACAATTATCCCGAGTAACGCGTCACGCAAGGAATGCATGTTTTTATCGTTTTGGGAAGTGTAATCGAGCACGCGGTGTGAACTCGCTATGTAAACTCGCTATTTTTAGACTGTTTACAGTCCCCTATTTTTCCGTGAAGTCGTAGAGTTCGATCGTTCAGTCCGCATCCCTCCCCGCCACCCACGGGATTTTTGCACTCTCCCCTGTTTTCGCTCGCGTTCGTAAACCAAGATGGCGGCCCGTCAGACTGAACGATCGATCTCTACGACTTCAAGGAAAAATAGGGGACTGTAAACAGTCTACGCTATGTTGTGCTCGCCTTTTATTAACGTGGCGCGATTAATGAGAAATCACGCTTAATTGCCGCGAACCAGTCAGAGTTGTTTTTTTGTCGGATTGACAGTTTAGTGAACTGTAGTCGAGCAAGCGGTGTGAATTGAGATGTGATTTTCCTCGGTAGATAAACTCGCTATGTTGTCAGTGTTATAACGAATTTCTGGAGAATAACCGTTGTTGGAACCATTTGCTTTGCCGTGGTTTATGCGTAATACAAACAGAGCAAATTTTCACAAAAGCAACACCCGTAAAACAAGTCTGCAAATTGTAATGTTTGCAATCTTCCATGTGACAGAAGCCAAGATCTTATGTGACAATCGTTCTTGGAGAACAGATTTTCTCTTCCGGTGATACGACAAACTGTCGTGATTGACACATTTTTCGCATTCCGATCGTTCTTAGTGGAAGAACAAAATTTTCAACTTCCGTTTTGCAGATAGTCTTTATAAACGTGGCGCGCACGCGTAATACGCAAACCGCTGGTCACTGTCAAGATTAGGGTTGCGGGCCTCTCTTGGGCCCGCAATAATTCTAAATTATGGCTTAATTAAAAAAGGTAATTTTTACAGCATTCAAATTCTATGTACTTACAATTACGGTATCCAGAACTTATAAGTAATGTTAAAAATTCTGGTCGCAACTGTAGTCAGGTCACCAAATATTATTCTAGAAAAATATCGCTCTCATAATCAAATAATAAGCCTGATTTTGTTAAAATATTATTATAATGTTTTATTTATTTATAAAGGGTTCCTTTATTATCCTACATCGTTAATCACTTACACTACATCCCTGATAGCTTGCAATACAAGATAAAATCCACGTACATCACACTACGTTACTTACTTGCTTACTACAAACGATAAATACAATGTTACGACTAACGACGAGAAAAAAATAATGGACGAAATAAAATCATTCTACGAGAACTTGTACAGTTCATCCAAAACTGCTACAAATGAGGTCTTCCAAGAGAGTACTGACTCCAAAAATCAACATATTCCAATGCTATCACAAGATCAGTGTAATGAAATTGAAGGAGTATTAACTTTAGGTGAATGCTGGGCAGCCTTGAAATCGATGGGGAGTGGAAAGTCTCCTAGTGAAGACGGATTTACCGTCGAGTTTTATAGGTGTTTTTTCGACCTTTTATTTAACGATCTATTGAATAGCCTAAATGCAGCATATGAAAATGGTGAGATGTCTATCTCCCAACGCAGGGGAGGAATAACACTGATTCCAAAAGAGAACTCCGACCCACGTGAGCTATCGAACTGGCGACCTATTACATTGTTAAATGTAGATTATAAAATTGCATCTAAAGCTATAGCCACAAGAATAGAAAAATGTCTTCCATTTTTAATCAACAGCAATCAGACTGGATTCATGAAAGGCAGGTATATTGGGCAAAATATTAGATTTATAAACGACATCATGGAACAAACGGAACTCCAGGGTATCCCTGGTATACTTCTCTTATTGGATTTTAGGAAAGCTTTCGATACAATAGAATGGGGTCTCATTCAACAAACCTTAAAGCTCTTTAATTTTGGATCCTTTTTAAGACATTGGGTCAAAACATTATATACAAACTCCGAAAGTACAGTTCTGCACAATGGCTTCACAACTGATTTTTTTAAGCTATCGAGGGGAGTCAGACAACGGTGCTCTCTCTCCCCTTACCTTTTTATTCTAGGGGTGGAAATATTGGCTACCAAGATTAGACATGACGATAATGTAGAGGGGATTAAGGTGTTTCAAACAGAGCACAAGATCAGTCAATTTGCGGACGATACCACTCTTTTTCTCAGAAACTTAAACTCGGTACAAAACGCAACAACTTTGGTTGAGCAATTCGGTGACATTTCAGGTCTCTCATTAAACATGGAAAAAACAAAGGCTCTATGGCTAGGCCCTTGGAGATTTAACAGTTCCAAGCCGTTAGGCTTAAAGTGGACTTCAGACCCAGCAAGAGCTCTGGGTATCTTCATTTCTTATGATGTAAAAGAAAACAATAAAAAATATATTGATCGGAAAATTGACAACATGACAACAAAATTAGACATTTGGAGGGCCCGATGCCTGTCCCTCCTTGGCAAATGCCTTGTGGTAAGAGGTATAATACAGATCAAATTTCCATACAATTCCCATGGTAAAAATGAGAATAGTGGGTTAAAAAAACTATTGTTTCTACCACCGACTGCAATAGCATTGGTCAGCGGCTGCATCTCGTGGTTCTTCAGTCTTCGTTCAGAGAACTTGTGAAATTTCTTCGTTTGTAGCCAGCGAGTTCACAGGAAAAGGTTATCGAGAGTGTTTGTAGTCTGAGAAGTCCGTCTGTTACCCTTTTTTTTGCAGCTTGACTAGCTTTTGAATGGTTTGAGTTGCTTTGGTTGGTTTGAGTTGCTTTTACATGTCGACTTTGTCGACGTTAAGCTTAGAGAAATGCCAACGCGTGGAAATCTGCAAACAGATTTTAGCGATTCTGCAAGTGTGAAAAAGAAAAATACGGGAAGAAATGAAGTGCACTCGGAAGTCTACGAGGACGTAGTAAGTGATTTTTTGTTACATCAGGACTTTGTTATTATTAGTAGTATTTTAAGCAATACAAGTCAAGTGTATGACTGTAATAATACAGTTAAGCCGGATGAATGTTTTATAGCTGAAAGGTATATGAGATGTCTCAAAATTGTATTGCCTTTGCATGCTATGTGTGAGTTATACATGTAATGCTAAGAAGCTGTAATGCTTCTTTCGAGTGTGGTTTATAAGATTGCATGTGTCAGGAGGACAAAACGGGGTTAAAATAAAGCTGTTCCACAGAAAAGCTGTTCTTTATGCACTTCCCAGCTCACTGAGAAAACGCACGATTTCTAACGAACGAGTCATTTTTTGTTATACTTTATTAAGCAAGAAAACTGCTTACAAAAAAAGTCAGCCAGTTGGGTTCAATGTTTTTTCTCAGCCAGCTGGAAAGTGCATGCAGAACAGCTTTTCTGTGGAACAGCTTCGTTTTGTCCTCCTGATGTGTGGGCTGTAATGCCTGATATGTTCGGCGAAATCACCCGACATTTACGTGAGCACTTAATTTGCTGTCATATTTAGATCACGCCTCTAGCAGCTTTCAACTCAAGATAAAGGAGGCTAACTATATTCAAAAAGAAATACCTTGCCTTAATCAGTAGTTGAACAATAGGCACTGTTGTTATTCAATGAGATGCAAAAAGTGGCAGGGTATTCTGCAATCTAGCCTAAAATTATCCTTTTAATCATTTTGCACTGTATGATGTTACTATTTGTAAGTTATTCATCTGAAGACGACAGAGGTTTCTGTCGAAACATTTCATGTAAACTAAAAAAATTGTCGTTTTCTTTAAACACCTTTGGAAAAATGCCAACAAGATCGACCCTTGAGCAACAAAGAGAATGTGATGGAAAAATCTTCAAGGAGATCCCTAATCTTCGTGAGGCAAATGTTGATGGATGGGGAAGCTGAAGGTTGATTTAATGAAGGGCCAAGGGACTAGCAAAATATGTTTGCCATAACAAGACTTCATTTTATTGGGGTTATAATAACTGGGGCAAAGAATATTGTTCCCAGGACTTCATTTTATAGAGATTTTTTATACCACCGTATACATGTAAAAGGAACATGGGTTATCAGTTCACATAACTTATCACATAATTTCTTTCTTTATAACAGGATAGTTCCAGAGCAGAGCAGAGAAGATTGCTTCATAAAAGGAAAAAGCATGTCCTTTTATAGTAATTAATCTTAATAATTTTCAAGGGAACCCTTAAAAAGCCAGGAGGGGTGAATGTACACATAGAACTGTACGTGTAACTGCAGAAAATCTTGTAGAAGCTACGTATACACTTGGCCTCATGACTGCTTTTTATGTTTGCATGTATAACTTTTATTTAAATTTGAGGGGCTTACAACAAGAGTGGGCTAACCCACTCTAGTTCTGAGCCCTCACTTTTTTTTTCAAAAAATGCCTATTTTAAAAAATGCAAGATTGCATCTTCAATAATAATACTTTCCAAATATAATTTACTGTACTCACCTTTAAGAAGTGTCACGGTTCATATGTAAAAGTTATGACTTACATGTAACCTTGATATTACGTTTGAACTGGATGTTCTTTTGTTGGGAACTTTGCAATGTTGCGTAGCAATGTATCAATACTACTGATTGACAGTCTGATCAAAGCAGCTTACATCTTTCAATTCAAATTTGTTTAAGCTTGTTGCTAAATTCTAGTTTTTATTTTGCTGTTAAAAATTATAATTATTACCATCTCTGTTTTAATAGAGGCTGAGCCAAACAATTGTTCCATAGTTTGTTGACTGTTTGCCAACAGACTGCAAGAAATTAGCAACAGGCTTACATTGAATCGCCAATTTGAGAATCGCTTAAATTAAAAATGCAAGCCGTTACTTGCTAGGCAAATTTGAATTGTGTCATAAATAGTTAAGCTCAGTGATAAACGATAAAGATGAAAACTATGTTCATTATGTTGTGAACTTGGGAAAAAAATCTGACTTCCCTTGACAAAAATCAAACCCATAGGTTCCCAGATACCCACTGGTGCACTTTAACCACTGAGCTATGAGGCCCTGTTAGGGTAAATTCTGATAAGCGACATGGCGTTTAAATAGCGACATGGAAGAAATAAAATGACGAGGACCACAAGACCTTTATTGCAATAGCGAGAGAGAAGGAAAGAATTAAATAAGAGTACTACGGCAAATCTATCGGTTTTTTGTCAACGGCGAACTGATGTAGTTACAAGATGAAGTTTTCCCTGCGTCCACAGCATGCAGGGTATGCTTTTACAGAGTTTCCTTAGGAAACTAACGTCCCTCTTAAAAGACCTTAAAATGCACTTAAAACTTCTGCTCTGTGCACTTAGTTCAGAGTCACATCGTTTTTAATTTGGTCAAAAAATTTAAAAAAAAAACGTTTCTTTCTGCAATATAAATGTGCCACAGAAACTGCTGCTCAGAGTCAAGTCATTTTTTAATTGGACGAAAAATTTAAAACACCATTTTAAATGCAAGTTGTGTACTGAGTGCAATTTAATTGGTGATACATTAAAAACATTAACTGCCTTTTTAAAATACTGGAGAAAGTTTTGCTCTGCTGTGTACCTAGGATACTCGCGTCTATTGTGTTCTAAAGTTGGACACATCATGTTTTTCTAAAATCTGTCAAATAAATTAATCTTAAAGGCTCTTTCAAAATGCACAAGAATTTCCTGCTCCGTTGAATTAGTTCAGAGTCATGTTGTTTTTCATTGGTCAAAAAATTTTAAACACTTTGTCCCTGGCATGCTCGTGTCATGTTGAATACTTTATCTTCATTATTTATTACCGAGCTTAAAATTTACCATCTTTATTATTTACTACAAAACTTGATGAATTCGACATTGCTGATCCTAGCAGTATGCAGGATGCGTGTCACTTATCAACCTAGTAAAATGGCCCAGCTCACAGCGAGTCTCTCGTAGCTCAGTTGGTTAGAGCGCCCAACCGGTATCTGGGAGGCCATGGGTTCGATTCCCGTTCGATACCCGCTCGTGTCATGTTGAATACTTCATCTTCATTATTTATTACTGAGCTTAAAATTTACCATCTTTATTATTTACTAATATTTTAAACACTGTTTTGAAAGAAACTCCTGCTTGTTTTCCATTGCCCTTTTTAAAATACCAGAGATACACCTACTCTGTGTAGAGGACTTACGTCTTTGTTAATTTGTTGAGAAATTAAAATATTTGAGAAACTTAGAACTTCTCTGTTACTCAAGTGAGATGGGAGACATGTATATCATATGATATTATCATATCATCGTAAGGTGTATTTGATTTTATTCGAAAATCCTTTGCTACCCGGCTTGACCAAAATCGAGATTTTTTCCGGTATTGTTCTCTGAATGCACACATTTTTTATTACCTATCTACGCGGAGACTTCTAAGGTGCCCCCTCGGGTTCCCGACTGTGGGCCGGAACCCTGCCGGGGCAAGAAATTATATTCAGTCATACATTTAGCAAGAATCACACTTGTGATTCTATCAGTATGCAAGACACATGTCAAATATGAACCTAGTAAATGGCTCAGCCCACCACTTGGCAAAGTTTCTAGCTAAAGATTATCAAGTTTGACTGCACATGTAAGTTTTATTCTGTAATTAGAAAATTATTCCTAATTTACAGTCTGCATGTTGCCACATAGCAAATTGTGGGCTTTGTCATGTTTCAATTTCCTTGTTAAAGTTTTAAAAAGAAAAATATATATATCAATGGTACAGGGTCACTTCAGAATTCACTTTATGCATGGATTTTCTTTAATAGCATGTTAGTATTTTATATGAATCAGTCATCTGTATAGCTTGGTACGCTATTTACAGAGGGTACTTTTATTAACTTCAGTTTTAATTGTACTCAAAGGGAGAGGCAGCTAATTAGTAATTATTATTGTACCCCATAATTTTCAGTTAGTAAATCGATCACTTCAGGCAGCTGGTATTTTGGAAGATAATACCTGAGGCTGAACGATTGTCTCAAAAATGGATCAACAGTTGGCTGACAAGCGTCAAGCAACTGTGAAACTTTGAGGACAATCTTTCAGCCAAGGGCATTATCCTCCAATGTACCAGCAAGTCAGAAAGGGGTTTATTTATTTTAATTTACTTTCCAATTAATTTCTACCACATCCTTTATCAGCACTAAATAGAAAAAATATATGAAAAAAAAAACACTTTAAGTTATAATCACAGCATAACATCGGTTGCAATAAATGCAAGATGGGTGGTTTACATAGTTTTCTTAACACTGTGGTTTGATTCAATTAGGCTTGAATCAAACCTAAGCTCTAAGTGTCATGCAATGTTTATTGTCTTGATATGTATTAAGCTTTTGTTGAAATTTCAATGATCATTGTAAGACTCAATTTGTACTTTTTCTAGCTATTACACAGGCTATATATACATTTTAATATTTTTTGTAGATCATTTTTATTGATTAATTGCTATTGTAATAAGTTCTTCTCAGTTTGCAATTGCCCCTTTTTCTGCACACAAATAAGTTTTATTGTGGGTACAAGTCTGTTTCGTTGTTCAAATATCACTAGAACATGCCTTGGTAACAACTGCAAAACGTTTCTCCTTGTTAAGAGTGTTAGTTACTGATTTGTAAAGGTAAACTAACTTTTATTCTGTAAGAGTACCATTTACTCATAACATTTGTATTTTAACTCTTTTTCAAGAGTACCATTTACTCACAAACTGAGTAAACTACGTGTTAACTCAAAATAAAGAGTTACTGTGGATGCAATTCTCTTGAGTGATTTTAACTCCTAATTTGAGTACAGTTTACTCGTGGGTTGAGTACAGTTTACTCATGAGTAAAGCTTACTCGTGGGCTGAGTACAATTTACTCACATGAGTTCTTTCTACTCACTATGTTGAGTACCCTTTACTCAGCAAAATTGCTTTAAATTACTCGCTATTAAGAGTCATTGTGGATGAAATGATTTACTCAATATTTTGAGTGGTATTGACTCGGCATTTTTTTCCTGTAAAAAAGCGATCATTACCTCGCATTGTGAAGAGAAGTAGCCGTCAGTGATTCGACAGTGATATATTTTACAACAGTTTTACACTTGGTGAACACGTGCTCAAAAGATTCCCTTTTTCACCACCTTGATAACAGGCACAAAAACCTTGCCAAATCTCGCGACAAAAAAACTAATTGTTTCTTAGGATGGTGTCAGACCTTTTCATTTCCAGAAAGGTAAAGTATCTTAGTAAACCTAGTAGTTTGTTTTGAAGTTTTTCACGGTAACGTGATTTTCCAAACACGCCTGGGAATTTAGCAGTAACCAACTTCATCATATGTACTCTGCAAGCTGAGATTAGAACTGCTCAGGCAACATATTTTGATTGGATAGTGGTCACTGAAACATTACGTAAATGATACAGTTGCGAGGAAAGATCTGTAGGGCGAAAAGATATAATAAGCAAACAGATACATTGTAAAGGCCGGCGAATTAACGTATTTTTTTCGGTGGTAAGCACGTGCTAAAATGAGCCTCATTTTCACCATCTCAATATAAAGCGCAGAAAACAGGAAAATAAGGCGGGATACGGGTTGATAACTGTTTCTGACGTTGTTATCATATTACTCTTTTAAATTCCAATCAAGTAGGGCTTTGCAAGAAGGCATGAACGTTATTGCTCAATGAAACTCTTCTAACAATTTTGCTAACTTGCCCCATTTTATATCGGTACCAAACTAGTAAGACCTTTAATATTAACATTGGTTGGGGCAGAAATACCAATAATCTTACTCGGAAAGCGCCGATCGTAGAATGGAGAATACCATAAACTAGTAACACACTCTGTAATTTAGCTACAGGCAACTTGAGCAAGTTTACCTTAAAGCCGTGTAGTATCCTTTGGAAACCAGGAAAACGTTTATGGGAAAAGCAACCAAAATATTGGAAAATGCATGGAAGAACTTAAAATTCCACACTCCATTTTCTGTTTACACCACGAAGTTTACAAATGCCGTATGCCAAAGGCGATCATTACCTCGCATTATGGAGAGAAGTAGCCGTCAGTAATATATTTTACACTTGGTGAAAACGTGCTCAAGAGAGTCACTCTTCACAACCATAAAAGGCACAGAAACCTTGCAAATCTGGCGTCAAAAAACTAATTGTTTCTTAGGATGGTGTTAGACCTTTTCATTTCCAGAAATTTTAAAGTATCTTAGTAAACCTAGTAGTTTGTTTTGAAGTTTTTCACGGTAACGCGATTTCCCAAACACGCCTGGGAATATAGCAGTACGGTAACCAATTTCATCATATGTACTCTGCAAGCTGAGATTAGAACTGCTCAGGCAACTACATATTTTGAAACATTATGTAAATGATACAGTTTGCGAGACAAGATCTAGAGGGAGATAAGATGTAATAAGCAAATAGATACCTTGCAGAGGCCAGCGAATTAAGGTATTTTTTTCGGTGGTGAGCACGTGCTAAAATGAGCCTCATTTTCACCATCTCAATAACAACCGCAGAAAACATGAAAATAAGGCGGGATACGGGTTGATAACTGTTTTTTACGTTGCTTTCATATTACTCTTTTAAATTCCAATCAAGTAAGGATTTGCAAATGCAAGAAGGTATGAACGTTATTCCTCAATGAAACTCTTCTAACAATTTTGCTAACTTGCCCCATTTTATATCGGTACCAAACTAGTAAGACCTTTAATATTAACATTGGTTAGGGCAGAAATACCAATAATCTTACTCGGAAAGGGCCGATCGTAAAATGGATAATACCATAATTAAACTAGTAACAAACTCTGTAATTTGGCTACAGGCAACTTGATTAAGTTTACCTTAAAGCCGTGTAGTATCCTTTGGAAACCAGGGAAACATTTATGGGAAAAGCAACCAAAACATTAGAAAATGGAAGAACCAAAAATTCCACACTCCATTTACTGTTTACACCACGAAGTTTACAAATGCCGTATGTCAAAAGCGATCATTACCTCGCATTGTGGAGAGAAGTAGCCGACAGTAATATATTTTACAATTGGTGAACACGTGCTCAAAAGAGTCACTTTTTTACCATCTTGATAAAAGGCACAGAAATCTTGCAAATCTGGCGACAAAAAACTAATTGTTTCTTAGGATGGTGTCAGACCTTTCCATTTCCGGAAAGGTAAACTATCTTAGTAAACCTAGTAATTTGTTTTGAAGTTTTTCGCGGTAACGTGATTTTCCAAACACGCCTGGGAATTTAGCAGTAACCAACTTCATCATATGTACTCTGCAAGCTGAGATTAGAACTGCTCAGGCAACTACATATTTTGATTGGATAGTGGTCGCTGAAACATTATGTAAATGATACAGTTTGCCAGACAAGATCTAGAAGAAGAAAAAATATAATAAGCAAACAGATACCTTGCAGAGGCCAGCGAATTAAGGTATTTTTTTCGGTGGTGAGCACGTGCTAAAATGAGCCTCATTTTCACCATCTCAATATAAAGCGCAGAAAACAGGAAAATAAGGCGGGATACGGGTTGATAACTGTTTCTGACGTTGTTATCATATTACTCTTTTAAATTCCAATCAAGTAGGGCTTTGCAAGAAGGCATGAACGTTATTGCTCAATGAAACTCTTCTAACAATTTTGCTAACGTTACTTGCCCCATTTTATATCGGTACCAAACTAGTAAGACCTTTAATATTAACATTGGTTGGGCCAGAAATACCAATAATCTTACTCGGAAAGCGCCGATCGTAGAATGGATAATACCATAAACTAGTGTCAAACTCTGTAATTTGGCTACAGGCAACTTGATTAAGTTTACCTTAAAGCCGTGTAGTATCCTTTGGAAACCAGGGAAACATTTATGGGAAAAGCAACCAAAATATTAGAAAATGGAAGAACCAACAAATTCCACACTCCATTTACTGTTTACACCACGAAGTTTACAAATGCCGTATGTCAAAAGCGATCATTACCTCGCATTGTGGAGAGAAGTAGCCGACAGTAATATATTTTACAATTGGTGAACACGTGCTCAAAAGAGTCACTTTTTCACCATCTTGATAAAAGGCATAGAAACCTTGCAAATCTGGCGACAAAATACTAATTGTTTCTTAGGATGGTGTTAGACCTTTTCATTTCCAGAAAGGTAAACTATCTTAGTAAACCTAGTAATTTGTTTTGAAGCTTTTCGCGGTAACGTGATTTTCCAAACACGCCTGGGAATTTAGCAGTAACCATATGTACTCTGCAAGCTGAGATTAGAACTGCTCAGGCAACTACATATTTTGATCGGATAGTGGTCACTGAAACATTATGTAAATGATACAGCTTGCGAGACAAGATCTAGAAGAAAAAAAAGATATCATAAGGGAACAGATACCTTGCAAAGGCCAGCGAATTAAGTTACGGTCAATGAGGTATTTTTTTGGTGGCTTGCACGAATTTAGGAATTTAGCAGTAGCCAATTTCATCATGTGTACTCTGCACGCTGACGGAGCTACCGTATGTCAAAAGCGGTCACTGATTATCTCGCATCAGTGTGCAGAGAAGTTCATTCTGGTTTATTTTGGCCGGGTGGCACTGTTACTTACCAAGTTTTAGGAGAGATCACGACAGACGTTTGCTGGTTTGCACTTTTTTCTGAGTTGCAATTCTTTTTGCTGGGTGACAATTTTTGGTTGGTGCATAGTTAATAGAGGGAAATGGTTAGGAAGTCCGGCAAACATCAAAGGGACAAACAAAAAGGCCACGATTTATGTTGGAAGGTCCACGACCCTGCACATCTTTTGTTTTGCGCTCATTCCCTATACATGAATTACGTAATCGCAATGTTTCTATTGGTTAGTTGCATGAACACACGTAACTATTTGGTCAGGTTTTGTGCAGGGTCAACCCCCAAAACAGCGAACAAAAACATACAACAAAGAATAGGTAATGAACGTTTATTCGTTTGTCTCACGATAGAATCGCTTTGAGATGTTGATCGCGACGTTTCGACTGCAATACTGCTAGTCTTCATCAGGCGATGAGGTCGATTATTTACGCGTCGCTATTTATGCACGTTGGTTCGCTGTGATTGGTGCATTTCGATCCTCATTATTATTCCGACTAACAGATGGTGTTCCCTCATAGGTCCGCTTTGTAGTTGAACGGCTGTTATGCTTTCTGATCGTAGGTATCCATGCTTCAGGAATTTCAATTCCGCTATCTCTATTGATGTTATTAGAATTAAGTCTTATTTGGATAGCCTCTTTGACCCTGCGTGAGTATCGGTGAGGGTCACGATCGATAAACTTGACTTGATTCCATAAAGGAATATGCCCCGTTTCGTTTGCGTGCTCCGAAACTGCGGAGTTTTGTGTATGAGCAAGCCTTATGTCTCTGTCGTGTTCTTTTATCCTGCCTTGCATCACTCTCCCTGTTTCCCATATATATACTTTGCCGCATTCACATGGAATTTTGTATACAACACCTTCTTGTTTGCCTGGATTCTAGGGCGTCTTTCGGTCGTACTAAGTAAGACCGAAGAGTTGTGTCAGATTTAAAGACGGTGCGAACGCCTTGTTCTTGTAGGCATCGGCGAAGAACCTCTGATACACCTTTAACATAGGGTAAAACCGCAGTAGATTTAAATTCCTGCGTGGGTTCGTTGATGGCTGTTGGTCTTGTGGTCTTAGTAAGTTTTCGTATGAACGAAGACGGATAACCGTTAGAAACAAGTACCGACGATAAATGTTTCTTTTCTTTAGAGATAACTGATGGTTTTGTTATGAGGTGTTCGGTTGGTGGCACTTTTTTACTTGTTATTTTTATTTTTTGCTTTTTGGCACTTATTTTTGCCGGTTGTCACTTATTTTTTCCTGGTGGCTATTGCAATTTTTTGTTCCAGTCTTAGGTCAGATATTGCTTTTGTCTAGCCGGAGGAGGGTTTTTCATTTTCTTTTTCAGCTTTCGCCACAAGGCGAATACTGCATTGTTTGCTCGCTGTATTTTGTTCTCACGCGTGCTTTGTTTTTCTCAACTATTTTACTGTGTTCGCTTTTTTCGTTTTTTTCCCCCTAGGAATTGCTTCTACCTTCTAAGTCCGCGGAATCCAGGGAGAGCCTATGGTGCAGTTGTTGCTGTCTGCAAGATGTACTGAATTCTTCTAAGGGAAAATAGATGTGCTCCGTTATATTAGTTTTGAATCATTCTTTTGTACTAAAAAAATAATTTGAAAAACTTCGAAAGCTGAGATGAATAAATAACACATGCCAAAGTTTAAACTGTAATAAGCAACAAAACAAAAACTCAATTAGCGCCATAACAGCGCACATGCGTTTCATGCCAATACAAAATTATACATTCTCTGTCACTGGCACTTTCAATTAATTTCTACCGAATGCAAATACATTCAAACCATTCTTTGACGGAGCACATTGCGTAAGCTAAGCGTAAGCTCAAAACTTTCGTGGCGGATTGTTATCGCTTCTAAGTCTTCTAAGAGTGACAAAGAATCATAGTTAATAATATTTAACGTCAGGTTTTTTTCAAGATTTTGAATAAAATAAATCTTAATTTCCTAAATATTTGGTCATTGAAAGTCAGCAATAATAAGAAATAACGGTTTATTCATACAAAAGCGGTTAAGGGGGATAAAAAAGGTTAGCCCTTTTTTAAGTTCATCGTATACGAAACTGATAATACCACGAACACTTTACAGTGACTTAGAGTATGAAATTAGTCAGAATAAGGTAATTTATTTGTTCATTCAGCTACAAGATATGAAGTATTCAATTTCTTTTAGCTTTGGCGCGTGCTGCTTCTCTGCTTAGTCGAATCATAAAAAGGTTGAAGAAATTATTTTCAATGAACAGTCATGGTCTTGGATTGTTCAAATGAATGAATGATGAATTTTGAGTATAATATCCTTGTTGTAACTTATACATAAAAATTTCAAAGCAAATAAATTTTTTCATTTGACTAGGGCCCCACTTCTGTCTTTAGTGTTGTCAGTTACGAAAAACCTTTTTCCCAATAAAAGTAATGCAGCCGATAAGCAACATATAAGGGATGGTAACGAGAAGATAGCTTTAGCCACCACCGTACCATGGTGGTGCGGTAGTGACAATTTTGCGCGTCAACTTACCACGGCTACTAAATCGTGCAAATCCAAATAAACAGTTTAAATCGCGTAAAAACCTTAAGCTTTTTGATAGTATACATGATACAGTTATGTTGGGGCGCTAAGGATTCGATTTAAGTCGATATTATGAAGTGGTATAAACAGGCATATTTGTGTCCTTCTAATACTTTTTTCCCATGGTAAATTACCGTGTTTTTATCATGTTTTATAAGTGGTGGTAAAGTGTTTGGGTATTCCTAACTTGATTTATTCCGCGTCGATGCTTTCAATGAAAACGCCTATGTTTCCACGATTAAGGATGCCATCTTCAAGTTTATCTGGAATAACAAACGAGATAAAATAAAAAGAGATGTCATGTACCAAGATTATCCTAAGGGTGGTTTACGCGCCCCGAACATCGATATATTGTTTAAGTCCTTAAATTTACCTTGGATCCAAAGACTTCTGACTGAAGATCCATTCTCATTCGAATCTTGGAAATCAATTCCGAACCACTTCTTTAAAAAGTACGGTGGTTTCTGTTTTCTTCTACGCTGTAACTATGATAAAGTGTTTTTAGAGAAATCCAACGACCAACAACAACCAACAACTACCGACAACAACCAAGAACTACAAATAATACTGATAACTACCAGCATCTTCTAGACAGTATTAGCAGCTCCTAAAAATCCATGTGTCTGTGAAAAATGTTAATTTTGTTCTCACAAAACGTATTTAATTAAATAGGTTAAGTAAAAATGAAATACTTGAAATGTTTAATTTAGCTTTAGTTTTTGAACAGGTTGAGATTTCACCCTAGCGAACTCTATTATTTTTTTACAAAAACAAAATACGAGTTTATTAGGCGGATATGCATGTATACTCATGTGTACTCACGAAGTTTGTGTTCTGTAGATGAAGTAAGCAGAGTCTTCGTAATTTTAATAGCCAACAACCTGATCCGAAGCAAATAACCTTACTTTGTGACTATTTATCGCCATTTGGATTAAGATTCTTAATATTCAAATAAAGACACCATAAAGCAAAGCATTTGTCCTTTTAACTAGTTGTAAGCAAAAAAATCAAAACCAACAACATTTACTAACAAAAACAATCATCAGTAACTACCAACAACTACCTGAAAACACAAAAATTACAAAGCTCACGCCATATTTGACTGAAAAGCAAAGACTTGCATCTCATCAAAGCGGAATTAAGAAGTGGCATTCAACCGAAACTTTATTAATATCCTCTACCGACGCAATTTTACGACCGATTGACCAAACTAAAGTTACTGCAGTAGTGTACCTAGACATGAGCAAGGCCTTCGACAGTATCAAGCATGAAATTCTTATAAAGAAACTCAAGAACATTGGCCTCTCCTCATCTGCGTTAACATGGTTATCTAGCATTCTGTCCCAAAGATCTCAGGTAGTTCGCATAAACTCAACGCTATCAGACGCTCTACTTGTGGCGTCCCTCAAGGCAGCGTACTCGGGGCTCTGCTGTTAAGTATCTATGTAAATCCAGCAACCAGCGAAAGTTGTTCAACCGAATGCTACGTGGATGACGCCAAACTTCTTTTGTCTTTTAAAGTTGGTGATGCTGACAAAGCAAAGGACACTATCCAAAAGGATTTACATCTAATCCGTAACTGGTGTTTTGATAATTGTCTTCTGCTTAACCCTGAAAAGACAAAGCTCATGATCTTTGGCAGCCGCCTGATGATCCGTAGACTATTTGATTTCAAGCTTTCGCTGCTCGGAAAGGAACTCTTGCCGTCAGAGTTCATCAAAGATCTTGATGTAGCATATATTCTACCCCACTCTGTCATTTGAAACCACATTTTAGTGACGGTTTCATCGTGTATGAGTAAATTAGCTCAGATTAATCGGGCAAAGCACGCATTTAACTCTGACCTATTAGTGACTAACATCAACGCGCTCATTTTCAGTAAGTTGTACTATTGCTCTTCTGTATCGTCTAGCAAAGCTTCTCGGCGAGTTTTTAAATTAATTTTTTTTTCTTATTTCTTTCATTTTTCTTTCTATTTCTTTTTTTTTATTCATATATAACTAGTGTAATAAATTTTACATTTTACATTTTCTGGAGTTTACAATAACATTTTAACTTTATCTTATCTATCTAATTAACAACAACTACCAGTAACTACCAAAAACAACCAACACTTGTCGCTTTCTCGGTGTATTGATGGTATATATCCGGATATCCGGGAGTTATCGTTATTTTCTATAGTTGTTGGTAGTTACTGATAGTTGTTTGTAGTTACTGGTAGTTGTTGGTAGTTACTGGTAGTTGTTGGTAACTGTTAGTAGTTGTTGGTAGTTACTAGTAGTTGTTGGTAGCTGTTAGTAGTTGTTGGTAGTTACTGGTAGTTGTTGATAGCTGTTAGTAGTTGTTGGTAGTTACTAGTAGTTGTTGGTAGCTGTTAGTAGTTGTTGGCGGTTGCTGGTAGTTGTTGGTAGCTGTTAGTAGGTTTTGGTAGTTACTGGTAGTTGGTAGTTACTGGTAGTTGTTGGTAGTTACTGGTAGTTTTTAGTAGCTGTTAGTAGTTGTTGGTAGTTACTAGTAGTTGCTGGTAGCTGTTAGTAGTTGTTGGTAGTTACTGGTAGTTGTTGGTAGCTGTTAGTAGTTGTTGGTAGTTACTGGTAGTTGTTGGTAGCTGTTAGTAGTTGTTGGTAGTTACTGGTAGTTGTTGGTAGCTGTTAGTAGTTGTTGGCAGTTGTTGGTAGTTGTTGGTAGCTGTTAGTAGTTGATGGCAGTTGCTGGTATTTTTGGTAGTTGTTGATAGTTACTAGTAGTTTTTGGTTATTACTAGCAGTTGTTAGTAGCTGTTAGTAGTTGTTGGTAGTTGTTGGTAGTTACTGGTAGTTGTTGGTAGCTGTTAGTAGTTGTTGGTAGTTACTGGTAGTTGTTGGTAGTTGTTGATAGTTACTAGTAGTTTTTGGTTATTACTAGCAATTGTTAGTAGCTGTTAGTAGTTGTTGGTAGCAGTTGGTAGCTGTTGGTAGTTTCTAGTAGTTGTTGGTAGCTGTTAGTAGTTGTTGGTAATTACTAGTTGTTGTTGGTAGCTGTTAGTAGTTGTTGGTAGTTACTGGTAGTTGTTGGTAGTTGTAAGTAGTTGTTGATAGTAACTGGTAGTTGTTGGTAGTTACTAGTAGTTGTTGGTAGCTACGGGTAGTTGCTGGTTGTTACTGGTAGCTACTGGTATTTGTTGGGAGTTGTTGGTTGTTACTAGTAGTTGTTGGTAGTTACTGGTAGTTATTGGTAGTTCTTGGTAGCTATTAGTAGTTGTTGGTAGTTGCTGGTTAATATAGATTTATGCACGCCTAAAAGCGGAGCTCCCCATTTATTTAATTTTCACTGGAGCTTACAATGTTTTCATTCTAGTGAATAAGCGGCCAAAATACTAACGGTTTATAGGTGCAAGACAAATTTAAATAGCTCACGGTTAAACTGAATGTCAGCAGAACGACAAAAATAATAATCTTAAAGCGGGGCAAAATCATTACTCATGGAACGAAAAATTACTTTAGAGTACAGTAAATTATCTGCTTTCTAGCAATAGAAAATAGCTTCGCGATCCTGTTATAGTTTCACAGCAGTTCAGTAGACTCCACAATATCTATTACATTGATATAGGATATATTCAACGTGCATTACACAGTCTGTCGGATTAGCTCAATCGGTAAGGTGCCAGTCTGCGGCTCGGGAGGTCGTGAGTTCAAATCCCAGAGGGTCAATTTTTTTTTTGTTTTGTTTTTTCGATTTTACCCCGTAGCAATAAAATGGTTTGTTTATTATATCAACCCGATTTAGCTTTCGAATGCTCCTTCATGTACGATGCTGGCTTAACCACCGGTCGCATCATGGTCCAAGGAAAAAGTTTTGCCGAATGGAGCCATGACGAGTTCCCAACGCTGCTATCAATCGTTAACAGCCTCGCTACGCATTCTCTAGAAGATGTTTCCTCAACGAACCCCCCAATGTTCCTCATGGCCTTGTCCAAATTCTTTACAAAATGTCAAGACCATGAAGCCAACACAACAAATACACAGAGGGAACCACAATCAAACGCAGGGGAAGCCAGCGAAGCTATTCCTGAAGAAGATGCCACGCACGATGATGAAATCAGAGAAACGACAGAAACAACAGAAACCCTCGAGATGCCAGATTTAACTAAACCTCTCACATTTACACCAAATAAATTAAAGACAATAACTACGCTACGAAATACAGTGGGAAACCTGGAAGCTGAATTTATTCAGTTTAAAATGACCACTTCTGGAAACATCGAACAACTAAAGGACAAAACTGTACAACAAGATCATCTATTTAAAGTACGCAAGACAACCGTGGGAGGCCTTTCTGACGACGTGACAAATAATAACAAGCTACTCACAGAATAATTACAAAAAAACGCCGCCCTTATCTCAAAACTGCACGATGATCACCAGGCACTACAGAAGAAACACGCCAAAATAACTGAAGATAACGTAACAATGCTAAGAAAACAACGCCAGCTGGAAGAAGAAGTCGTTTTCCTTAAAGATCAGGTTAAAGCTTTATGGGAGAAATTGAATTCGCAACCACCGGAAGCAATCAGTAAGACCAATGCATCGAGCCAGACAACACCTGTCGCCACTTGCTGCGTGCAAAGCTGATGAATTATTAATTGTCGACCTACCAACATTTAACTCTTTCTCTCCCCTACAAGAACACCCAACAGAACCCCTTGAACAAGATAAACAAGAGAATACACGTAACTCCAGGCACCCAACTGCGCCTACTACTGCCATCGACGACACGCTCTCTAATGAGGTGTTTTTTCTATGTGATTCAAATGGAAAATTTTTGGATACGAGGCCGATGTTTTCTTCGAGTCATGAAGTCAAATATGTCAGAGCCCCCTTGATTAAACACGCTAGAGCCTGCGTACAAAACGACATTCGCACCGCTCCCCAAATGATTGTAATACACACAGGAACAAACGATCTGGAAAAAGTCAATTCTCCTGATGAACTGATCGCTAATATTTTAACACTGATTACTGAGACCTCGACGAAGTTCCCCTCAAGCAAGATACTCTTCTCAACCCTTCTACCTCGCAAAGACATTTCAGCAGCAACGATTATATCAATTAATAATCAACTTATCACTAGCTGCTCACAGTTGTCCAATGTAAAATTAATTTCACACGAAAACCTCTTCGTTAACGGACTCAACATTCTTCACGATAATAAACATATTTTGAGACGACACATTGGCCTTTTCGCCAAAAATCTTAAGGATGCCATCCACGGCCGCACTAGACCCCGAGCAACCTCATCTTCACACATGACGCCAGGGCACCGATCGCCACACGATCACTCTACAACTCCCCAAATTCCCAATATGATGCGTCACGCCTCATACAGTACCGCAGTTAAAAGCACACCACCTTTTGGCGCGCCTTACCACCCTCAGATGCAGCCCCCACCTATACCAACTCAGCATTTCAAGCCAACACTTCAACAGCAGATACCTCTCGCCCCACATCAAACAGGCCAAGCACCACATCAACTTCCCCACGCCTCTCATCAGACGTTCCCGCATGCCGCGAAAATGGAAACTGCCCACGAACTGCCTTCAAATCATGCAACAAATACGCAGATGCCACAGGAACTAATATCCTTTCTTCGATTTGTCAAATCATTTCTATAAACACTATACTCTTATCTTGAACATTAAGGATAAATTTTATACCAGTATAATGGATAATTAAGATTAGATATCTATCATTGATACGAAAGATTATTCCATTATTTCAAGCAAACTGTCCTTTTGTGCTTGGAATATCAATGGCTTATCCTCTAAAAATTTTGGAAACAAGCTGCAAAATATTGATTTTTTAAACGTAATTAATAATTTTCATTTTATAGTATTAACAGAAATTGGGAATTGCTGTGACTTAGAAATAGAGGGATATAAATCATTTATTCAATGTCCTACTCCAAACCAATCGAAAAAGGGTGGTCGAAATTCCGGAGGAATAGCTTTGCTTTATAAGAAAGAGCTTCAGAAATATATTTCAATTACGAAAACAACTGATAATTTTATATGGTTCAAAATCGACAAATCTCTCCTAAATTCGGTAAAGGATATTTTTGTTTGCGGTGTATATATACCTCCGTGTAACTCAAAATATTTCGATACTGAAATATTTGATCAATTCGAGCAAGATATTCTACATTTCTCCTCTTCAGGATTAGTTATTCTTATGGGTGACTTTAATTCAAGAACCGGCAAATACTCCGACACTGTTTCCCAAGAAGGAAAAAACATTATCACCAATGATCAGTCAGAATCAGCTTTCCAAACACCACAAAGAAACAGTTTCGACAATGTATTAAATAATCATGGGGAAAAACTACTTGAATTATGCAAAAACTTTGACCTAAGAATAGTCAATGGAAGAGTTAATGGAGATACTCTCGGTAGACCCACCTTTCATGGAAGAAACGGGACAAGTGTCATCGACTACATTATATGTGATCAGAGCACATTTTTAAATATTACCGGCTTTGTTGTTAAACAACCGTCCTACTTGTCGGACCACAGTGCTATTGCAGCATGGTTTAACCTCAGCACGAACTTACCAGAAAGCGAAACCCAATCTTTACATTCTACCAGCAGTTTACTACGTTTACCACGGCAGTTCTGTTGGGAAAATGATTCATACTCAAAATTTAGAAACACATTACGTACGGAACCAATTCAAATTCTAATCAGAGAATATTTGGATCGAAGCTCGGAAGATGTAAACGTCTCGTTAGATGATACTATGAACATTCTTACTGCGACATCAAAAATTTGCCTCAAGATTAAAAGTAAAGGAATTCGTAAACGTATAAAAAAAACATCTAATAAAAAATGGTTTGACCGTGAATGTCGACTAAAAAGACACGAATTGCGAAAACTATCAAACAGAAAACATCGCAATCCTCTAGACCCTGAATTACGGGACAAATTTCACAAAACCTTGAATGATTATAAAAAGCTAATTGACTCAAAAAGGAAAAAGTTTCAGGACGAAAAAACTCTGCAATTCGATGAACTAGCATTAAACCCTGACAAAGAGTCGTTTTGGAGTTGTTTAAAATCGATGAGCGACACTATCGACCAAAACGCTCCCGCCCCAATCTCAGAAGAAACATGGCTTAATCATTTCCAATCCTTACATTCCAAAAACACGACAGTTTCCATACCTGAGCATGAAGTTTGTGAACTGCAAAGATTAGAAAATGGAAAAGAACAGATTAACAACTTAGATCACGAAATAAATGAGCAAGAAATACGTCAAGCGGTAAAGAAACTGAAGAACAAAAAATCGCCATTTGCTGACAAAATAAGAAATGAAATGATCAAAGCGAGCCTTGGATCACTTATGCCTGTTTATATCAAACTTTTCAACCTTATTCTGCGATCAGGACATATGCCAGATGTTTGGTGTCAAGGCCTTATAACCCCAATCTACAAATCAGGTGACAAGAGTGATCCGACAAACTATAGAGGCATATGTGTTTCTAGTTGTCTTGGTAAGCTATTTTGTTCCATTCTGAATCAAAGATTATACTTATATTTTGAAGACAACAGGATTTTACATAATTCACAAATTGGCTTTCTGCCTGAAAACCGCACGGCAGACCATGTTTTTACCTTACGAACCCTAATAGATAAATATGTCCACTACCACAAAGAGAAAATCTATGCTTGCTTCGTAGATTTCCGCAAAGCTTTCGACTCCGTTTGGCACGAGGGATTATTTTATAAGTTACTCAAAGTGAACATAGGAGGAAATTTTTACAATTTAATTAAAAGCCTTTACTGCAACTCTTCATGCTCAATAAGAGTCGGAGAAAACAAAACACGATCTTTCGCGTACTCACGAGGTGTACGTCAAGGGTGTATCCTAAGCCCCCTTTTATTTAATCTCTATATAAATAATTTGCCATATTTATTTTAAAACACTCTAACTGATCCATTTGTACTTCCAAATGGAACAAAAATAAACTCCCTGTTGTACGCAGATGATTTGATTATACTATCAAGATCCAAAGTTGGATTGCAGAACTGTTTAAACGTCCTTTCGTCCTATTGCGAAACGTGGATGCTAAAAATCAATCCAAAGAAAACAAAAATAATGATATTTCAAAAACGCCAAAGAAAGTCCATTGACATCAGCTTCAATATAGGCACTGAATCAATTGAAATTGTTCAAGAATACACGTATTTAGGAACACGTTTAACCCCAACGGGAAACTTTACTCTTGCACTCGAACACTTAAAAGAAAAAGCGATGCATGCCTTTTTTAGTATACGAAAACACTCAACCCTTAATAGACTTAGACCTAATACTGCATCCCAAATTTTTGACACAATGATATTTCCTATCTTAAGCTACAACAGTGAGATATGGGGGATGTACATGAAACAGAATTTTAAAACTTGGGATAGTTCCCCAATAGAAAAAATTCATCTCAAATTTTGTAAACGGTACTTAGAAGTAAACAATAAGGCCTCGAACATAGCTTGTAGAGCGGAACTTGGAAGATTACCTTTAATTATCCCAATTAACCAGAGAATTATGAAATACTTTGTCTATCTAAACAACAAAGACAACGACTCAATTGTCAAACAATCTTTTCTTATGTCAAAGAACTTACACTCTATCAACAACTCCGGATTTTATTCCAATTTTTTGAATTTAATAGAACACTACCATCTCCCCAATTTCGACCCGGAATCTTTAGATAATTATAGAATTAAACGATACACAACCAATATGAAAGAGAAATATATATCTTTCTGGCGACATAGCCTAGAACACTCAAGGAAATTAGAATTTTTTAAAGTTTTTAAAAATGAATACGTTGCATCTGATTATTTACAACAGTTAAGATATTTTAATGAAAGAAAAAATCTTGTAAAATTTAAATTAAGTAATCACAAACTTATGATTGAACTGGGTAGATATCAGACTGACCATATACCCAGAGCAAATAGATTATGTCCATTGTGCAAGTCAAATCAAGTAGAAAACGAAACACATTTCTTATTAGATTGTAGCAAATACTCTTCCCAAAGGCGGACATTCTTAAAACGAATCAATGAGATAGTACCTGACTTTGAAAGGAAAACAACCACAGAAAACATTAAACTTCTTATGAACTCTAATGATTATCATGTTAATAAGCTAGTTATGAAGTTTATTTCTTCATGTATGAATTTACGTGATGCATTGTTATTATCAGGTGAAAGCGATGTAACTTAATCAAGTTTTAGTATGATATAATAGGATCGTTTTGTTACTTTTAGTTTAGATATGCTTTTGCAACACTGTAAACGGTAACGGTCATGCAAATAAAGCAATTTATTACTTATTACTTACTAGTAGTTGTTAGTAGTTACTAGTAGTTGTTAGTAGTTACTGGTTGTTGTTGGTAGTTACTAGTAGTTGTTGGTAGTTACTAGTAGTTGTTAGTAGTTACTAGTAGTTGCTGGTAGTTACTAGTAGTTGTTAGTAGTTACTAGTAGTTGTTAGTAGTTACTAGTAGTTGTTAGTAGTTACTAGTAGTTGTTAGTAGTTACTAGTAGTTGTTAGTAGTTACTGGTTGTTGTTAGTAGTTACTAGTAGTTGTTAGTAGTTACTAGTAGTTGTTGGTAGTTACTAGTAGTTGTTAGTAGTTACTAGTAGTTGTTAGTAGTTACTAGTAGTTGTTAGTAGTTACTAGTAGTTGTTAGTAGTTACTAGTAGTTGTTAGTAGTTACTGGTTGTTGTTAGTAGTTACTAGTAGTTGTTAGTAGTTACTAGTAGTTGTTGGTAGTTACTAGTAGTTGTTAGTAGTTACTAGTAGTTGTTAGTAGTTACTAGTAGTTGTTAGTAGTTACTAGTAGTTGTTAGTAGTTACTAATAGTTGTTACTAGTAGTTGTTGGTAGTTACTAGTAGTTGTTGGTAGTTACCGGTTGTTGTTGGTAGTTACTAGTAGTTGTTGGTAGTTACTAGTAGTTGTTAGTAGTTACTAGTAGCTGTTAGTAGTTGTTAGTAGTTGTTAGTAGTTACTGGTAGCTGTTAGTAGTTGTTAGTAGTTACTAGTAGTTGTTGGTAGCTGTTAGTAGTTGTTAGTTGTTACTAGTAGTTGTTTGTAGCTGTTAGTAGTTGTTAGTAGTTACTAGTAGTTGGTAGTAGTTACTAGTAGTTGGTAGTAGTTACTAGTAGTTGGTAGTAGTTACTAGTAGTTGTTGGTAGCTGTTAGTAGTTACTAGTAGTTACTAGTAGTTACTAGTAGTTGTTAGTAGTTACTAGTAGTTGTTGGTAGTTACTAGTAGTTGGTAGTAGTTACTAGTAGTTGGTAGTAGTTGGTAGTAGTTACTAGTAGTTGTTAGTAGTTACTAGTAGTTGTTAGTAGTTGGTAGTAGTTACTAGTAGTTGTTAGTAGTTGTTAGTAGTTACTAGTAGTTGTTAGTAGTTACTAGTAGTTGTTAGTAGTTGGTAGTAGTTACTAGTAGTTGTTAGTAGTTACTAGTAGTTGTTAGTAGTTACTAGTAGTTGGTAGTAGTTACTAGTAGTTGTTAGTAGTTGGTAGTAGTTACTAGTAGTTGGTAGTAGTTACTAGTAGTTGGTAGTAGTTGTTAGTAGTTGTTAGTAGTTGTTAGTAGTTGTTAGTAGTTACTAGTAGTTGGTAGTAGTTACTAGTAGTTGGTAGTAGTTACTAGTAGTTGTTAGTAGTTGTTAGTAGTTGTTAGTAGTTACTAGTAGTTGGTAGTAGTTACTAGTAGTTGTTAGTAGTTGTTAGTAGTTACTAGTTAACAATTAGACTACGAGCCCAAGTTTTCTATGAGCAAATAGTCAACGAGGCGCAGCCGAGTTGACTATCGCTCATAGAAAACGAGGGCGAGTAGTCTAATTGTTTTAGTAGAAACTCTAAAGGATTGCAGTCCAAAACCTACAATATTGTGCACTTTGAAGACAAAAATCAAGAAAATTTACCGCTTAAAGAGCTACGCGAGCGCGCGACTGTTTTCTATCGGCGAATAGAAATCAGTGGGAGAACCAATCAGATTCGCGGATTTCCATTAGAACACAGCTGAGTTTTACTAACAACTATTAACAACTACTAGCAACTACTAGTAACTACTACCAACTACTAGTAACTACTACCAACTACTAGTAACTACTAACAACTACTAACAACTATTAACAACTACTAGCAACTACTAGTAACTACTACCAACTACTAGTAACTACTACCAACTATTAGTAGTTGTTAGTAGTTACTAGTAGTTGGTAGTAGTTACTAGTAGTTGTTAGTAGTTACTAGTAGTTTGTAGTAGTTACTAGTAGTTGTTAGTAGTTGGTAGTAGTTACTAGTAGTTGGTAGTAGTTACTAGTAGTTACTAGTAGTTGGTAGTAGTTGGTAGTAGTTACTAGTAGTTGTTAGTAGTTGGTAGTAGTTACTAGTAGTTGGTAGTAGTTACTAGTAGTTGTTAGTAGTTGGTAGTAGTTACTAGTAGTTGTTAGTAGTTGGTAGTAGTTACTAGTAGTTGTTAGTAGTTACTAGTAGTTGTTAGTAGTTGGTAGTAGTTACTAGTAGTTGGTAGTAGTTACTAGTAGTTGTTAGTAGTTACTAGTATTTACTAGTAGTTACTAGTAGTTGTTGGTAGTTACTAGTAGTTGGTAGTAGTTACTAGTAGTTGGTAGTAGTTGGTAGTAGTTACTAGTAGTTGTTAGTAGTTACTAGTAGTTGTTAGTAGTTGGTAGTAGTTACTAGTAGTTGTTAGTAGTTACTAGTAGTTGTTAGTAGTTCGTAGTAGTTACTAGTAGTTACTAGTAGTTGGTAGTAGTTACTAGTAGTTGTTAGTAGTTGGTAGTAGTTACTAGTAGTTGGTAGTAGTTACTAGTAGTTGGTAGTAGTTGTTAGTAGTTGTTAGTAGTTGTTAGTAGTTGTTAGTAGTTACTAGTAGTTGGTAGTAGTTACTAGTAGTTGGTAGTAGTTACTAGTAGTTGTTAGTAGTTGTTAGTAGTTGTTAGTAGTTACTAGTAGTTGGTAGTAGTTACTAGTAGTTGTTAGTAGTTGTTAGTAGTTACTAGTTAACAATTAGACTACGAGCCCAAGTTTTCTATGAGCAAATAGTCAACGAGGCGCAGCCGAGTTGACTATCGCTCATAGAAAACGAGGGCGAGTAGTCTAATTGTTTTAGTAGAAACTCTAAAGGATTGCAGTCCAAAACCTACAATATTGTGCACTTTGAAGACAAAAATCAAGAAAATTTACCGCTTAAAGAGCTACGCGAGCGCGCGACTTTTTCTATCGGCGAATAGAAATCAGTGGGAGAACCAATCAGATTCGCGGATTTCCATTAGAACACAGCTGAGTTTTACTAACAACTATTAACAACTACTAGCAACTACTAGTAACTACTACCAACTACTAGTAACTACTACCAACTACTAGTAACTACTAACAACTACTAACAACTATTAACAACTACTAGCAACTACTAGTAACTACTACCAACTACTAGTAACTACTACCAACTATTAGTAGTTGTTAGTAGTTACTAGTAGTTGGTAGTAGTTACTAGTAGTTGTTAGTAGTTACTAGTAGTTTGTAGTAGTTACTAGTAGTTGTTAGTAGTTGGTAGTAGTTACTAGTAGTTGGTAGTAGTTACTAGTAGTTACTAGTAGTTGGTAGTAGTTGGTAGTAGTTACTAGTAGTTGTTAGTAGTTGGTAGTAGTTACTAGTAGTTGGTAGTAGTTACTAGTAGTTGGTAGTAGTTGGTAGTAGTTACTAGTAGTTGTTAGTAGTTGTTATTAGTTACTAGTAGTTGTTAGTAGTTACTAGTAGTTGTTAGTAGTTGGTAGTAGTTACTAGTAGTTGGTAGTAGTTACTAGTAGTTGTTAGTAGTTACTAGTAGTTACTAGTAGTTACTAGTAGTTGTTGGTAGTTACTAGTAGTTGGTAGTAGTTACTAGTAGTTGGTAGTAGTTGGTAGTAGTTACTAGTAGTTGTTAGTAGTTACTGGTAGTTGTTAGTAGTTGGTAGTAGTTACTAGTAGTTGTTAGTAGTTACTAGTAGTTGGTAGTAGTTACTAGTAGTTGGTAGTAGTTGTTAGTAGTTACTAGTAGTTGGTAGTAGTTACTAGTAGTTGTTAGTAGTTACTAGTAGTTGTTAGTAGTTACTAGTAGTTGTTAGTAGTTGTTAGTAGTTACTAGTAGTTGTTAGTAGTTACTAGTAGTTGGTAGTAGTTACTAGTAGTTGTTAGTAGTTGGTAGTAGTTACTAGTAGTTGTTAGTAGTTACTAGTAGTTGGTAGTAGTTACTAGTAGTTGTTAGTAGTTGTTAGTAGTTATAGTAGTTGGTAGTAGTTACTAGTAGTTGGTAGTAGTTACTAGTAGTTGCTAGTAGTTGTTAGTAGTTGTTAGTAGTTGTTAGTAGTTGCTAGTAGTTACTAGTAGTTGGTAGTAGTTACTAGTAGTTGGTAGTAGTTACTAGTAGTTGTTAGTAGTTGGTAGTAGTTGCTAGTAGTTGGTAGTAGTTACTAGTAGTTGTTAGTAGTTGGTAGTAGTTACTAGTAGTTGGTAGTAGTTACTAGTAGTTACTAGTAGTTGGTAGTAGTTACTAGTAGTTGGTAGTAGTTACTAGTAGTTACTAGTAGTTGGTAGTAGTTGGTAGTAGTTACTAGTAGTTGTTAGTAGTTGGTAGTAGTTACTAGTAGTTGGTAGTAGTTACTAGTAGTTGTTAGTAGTTGGTAGTAGTTACTAGTAGTTGGTAGTAGTTGTTAGTAGTTACTGGTTTTTGTTGGTAGTTACTAGTAGTTGTTGGTAGTTACTAGTAGTTGTTAGTAGTTACTAGTAGTTACTAGTAGTTGGTAGTAGTTGGTAGTAGTTACTAGTAGTTGTTAGTAGTTGGTAGTAGTTACTAGTAGTTGGTAGTAGTTACTAGTAGTTGTTAGTAGTTGGTAGTAGTTACTAGTAGTTGGTAGTAGTTGGTAGTAGTTACTAGTAGTTGTTAGTAGTTGGTAGTAGTTACTAGTAGTTGTTAGTAGTTACTAGTAGTTGTTAGTAGTTGGTAGTAGTTACTAGTAGTTGGTAGTAGTTGGTAGTAGTTACTAGTAGTTGTTAGTAGTTACTAGTAGTTGTTAGTAGTTGGTAGTAGTTACTAGTAGTTGTTAGTAGTTGGTAGTAGTTACTAGTAGTTGTTAGTAGTTACTAGTAGTTGTTAGTAGTTGGTAGTAGTTACTAGTAGTTGGTAGTAGTTGGTAGTAGTTACTAGTAGTTGTTAGTAGTTGGTAGTAGTTACTAGTAGTTGTTAGTAGTTACTAGTAGTTGTTAGTAGTTACTAGTAGTTGGTAGTAGTTACTAGTAGTTGGTAGTAGTTACTAGTAGTTGCTTGTAGTTATAAGTATAGTTGTTAGTAGTTGTTAGTAGTTGTTAGTAGTTACTAGTAGTTGGTAGTAGTTACTAGTAGTTGTTAGTAGTTGTTAGTAGTTGTTAGTAGTTACTAGTAGTTGTTAGTAGTTACTATAGTTGTTAGTAGTTGGTAGTAGTTACTAGTAGTTGGTAGTAGTTACTAGTAGTTGTTAGTAGTTGGTAGTAGTTACTAGTAGTTGGTAGTAGTTTCTAGTAGTTACTAGTAGTTGTTGGTAGTTACTAGTAGTTGTTAGTAGTTACTAGTAGTTGTTAGTAGTTACTAGTAGTTGTTACTAGTAGTTGTTGGTAGTTACTGGTTATTGTTGGTAGTTACTAGTAGTTGTTGGTAGTTACTAGTAGTTGTTAGTAGTTACTAGTAGCTGTTAGTAGTTGTTAGTAGTTGTTAGTAGTTACTAGTAGTTGTTAGTAGTTACTAGTAGTTGTTGGTAGTTACTAGTAGTTGTTAGTAGTTACTAGTAGTTGTTAGTAGTTACTAGTAGTTGTTACTAGTAGTTGTTGGTAGTTACTGGTTGTTGTTGGTAGTTACTAGTAGTTGTTGGTAGTTACTAGTAGTTGTTAGTAGTTACTAGTAGCTGTTATTAGTTGTTAGTAGTTGTTAGTAGTTACTGGTAGCTGTTAGTAGTTGTTAGTGGTTGTTAGTAGCTTTTAGTAGTTGTTAGTTGTTAGTAGTAACTACTACCAACTACTACCAACTACTAACAACTACTAGTAACTACTACCAACTACTAGTAACTACTACCAACTACTAGTAGTTGTTACTAGTAGTTGTTGGTAGTTACTGGTTGTTGTTGGTAGTTACTAGTAGTTGTTTGTAGTTACTAGTTGTTGTTAGTAGTTACTAGTAGCTGTTAGTAGTTGTTAGTAGTTGTTAGTAGTTACTGGTAGCTGTTAGTAGTTGTTAGTAGTTACTAGTAGTTGTTGGTAGCTGTTAGTAGTTGTTAGTAGTTACTAGTAGTTGTTTGTAGCTGTTAGTAGTTGTTAGTAGTTACTAGTAGTTGGTAGTAGTTACTAGTAGTTGGTAGTAGTTACTAGTAGTTGGTAGTAGTTACTAGTAGTTGTTGGTAGCTGTTAGTAGTTGGTAGTAGTTACTAGTAGTTGTTGGTAGTTACTAGTAGTTGGTAGTAGTAACTAGTAGTTGGTAGTAGTTGGTAGTAGTTACTAGTAGTTGGTAGTAGTTACTAGTAGTTGTTAGTAGTTGGTAGTAGTTACTAGTAGTTGTTAGTAGTTGGTAGTAGTTACTAGTAGTTGTTACTAGTTGGTAGTAGTTACTATTAGTTGTTAGCATAACCACACTGACCTACTATTGGTAATCGCGCAATCTGATTGGCTACACAGGTGCCTACTATTGATCCGTAGAAGGCTCTCGGAGCGCGCGCTTAGTTTTCGCTTAATTTTATCAATCAAAACCTTCAATAAATCAATTCTAGCGATATTCTGAGTTTAATAGATCATTCAGTGGGTTATGCTAACACAATTAGACGGCTCGCTCTCGGTTTCTACCTGCTTTTGATAGTTGACTCGGGGCTTCGCCCCTCGCCAACTATCAGCCGGTAGAAACCTCAAGCTCGCCGTCTAATTGTTAAGTAGTAGTTGTTAGTAGTTGGTAGTAGTTACTAGTAGTTGGTAGTAGTTACTAGTAGTTACTAGTAGTTGGTAGTAGTTGGTAGTAGTTACTAGTAGTTGTTAGTAGTTACTAGTAGTTACTAGTAGTTGTTAGTAGTTACTAGTAGTTGGTAGTAGTTGGTAGTAGTTGTTAGTAGTTGGTAGTAGTTACTAGTAGTTGGTAGTAGTTACTAGTAGTTACTAGTAGTTGGTAGTAGTTGGTAGTAGTTACTAGTAGTTGGTAGTAGTTACTAGTAGTTGTTAGTAGTTGATAGTAGTTACTAGTAGTTGTTAGTAGTTGGTAGTAGTTACTAGTAGTTGTTAGTAGTTGGTAGTAGTTACTAGTAGTTGGTAGTAGTTGTTAGTAGTTGGTAGTAGTTACTAGTAGTTGGTAGTAGTTACTAGTAGTTACTAGTAGTTGGTAGTAGTTACTAGTAGTTGTTAGTAGTTGGTAGTAGTTACTAGTAGTTGGTAGTAGTTGTTAGTAGTTACTAGTAGTTGGTAGTAGTTACTAGTAGTTGTTAGTAGTTACTAGTAGTTGTTAGTAGTTACTAGTAGTTGGTAGTAGTTACTAGTAGTTGTTAGTAGTTGTTAGTAGTTACTAGTAGTTGGTAGTAGTTACTAGTAGTTGGTAGTAGTTACTAGTAGTTGCTAGTAGTTTTTAGTAGTTGTTAGTAGTTGTTAGTAGTTGTTAGTAGTTACTAGTAGTTGGTAGTAGTTACTAGTAGTTGGTAGTAGTTGGTAGTAGTTACTAGTAGTTGTTAGTAGTTGGTAGTAGTTACTAGTAGTTGTTAGTAGTTACTAGTAGTTGTTAGTAGTTGGTAGTAGTTGGTAGTAGTTACTAGTAGTTGTTAGTAGTTACTAGTAGTTGTTAGTAGTTACTAGAGTAGTACAGAGGGAAGTCGACAAATACCACCTCGAATTAGACGTTTTTATTGCAGCTGGAGTTCGTTTTTTGGCAAGTGTTAATGAGTCACGGTTAATTCCCCGACTTTGTTTACCCACGCGGAAAAAAACAAAATTTGCATACCATGTTCAGGCAAGCCCTTGACTGCCACGTCACGCGACGCTTTTTTGACAGTTGGCGATGAGTCATGATATTACAACGTCTAAAAATATCATTCGGGTAAACCCCCGACACCCACGCACAAATTTGCATGCCGCTCGCGGCTTCATGTCAATTGAACATTTGTGCTTTTTAGTTACATGGCTTTCAGCAAGACCTTGCTGACCGCGAACAAAGCAAGTCAATTTGACAAGTTTGTTGAGCAACAAATTGAGCGAATGCCTCAAATGTCGGGCCCACTTCGTGAAGTTCTCCGTAATATACTGGATGAACCGATCCCTCCTGAAGTGCAAAAGCGTTTGCTAAAACCGTTGCTTGCACAAAAGTATCACCCAAAACCCCCTCAGCGACTTCGTCACAAAGAAAAGAAGGAGCAAAAAAGGAAGAACATTCAAAATGAATTTGATCGTTTTGTACCACACGAAAATTGGGTGGTACCAAATTATCAGAATGAGATTTTAAACCTTCTTGATGTCGCGGAAGACGAGGGGGAGGAAAATAGTGGCCGGCGTTTTATTCGATGGCGCTTCATTAGAGGTCTGGAAAAAGACCTTACACCAAACTTTATGGAAAAAATTCGAGAAAATGTAAACACAGCGTTTTATATCAGGCATGTTTACTCGTATCAGTTGCGCAACATTGAAGATGATACGGTCATTGTTTACTACATTAACAAAGGCTCACCTTGGATTCATAAGCTTTCTGCAGCGGAAAAATGGTTGACCGAACAGGAGACAAAACGCCTGGCCCCTGACAATATTAAAAGACCTTCTACAAAGTGGAAGTTTGAAAGCTTTTTTAATGTTGATGTAAAGGTTGTGCTTGACCGTCAACCGCTGTTAGGCAATGGCCCCTTACCAGACTGGCTGCGCAACCTTGCGCATGGCAGGTCGATGGTTGCGCTAGATACCTATCGAGATAATTTGTGTCTATGGCGTTGTATTGCTGTGCACCAAGGAGCACGTATTGATCGAAGCACAGTAGCAGCCCGAGGTCTCGCAAAGAGTTTCTTCAAACTCGAAACTGTGCCGACCGACTGTCCAAAAACATCTCTTGATGAATTAGATAAAGTTGAAAGGCATCTGAATCAGGGTGCCGCTTTTTCTGATTGGCTCGGCATCCGAGTTTATGAGCCTGTGAGGGTAAAAGATGAGGAAGTCGTATGGCACCTAAAAAGAAACCCTCCAGCTGTGCTGAAGAACATTCTGACAATCGGCACTTTCGAAGGGCACGCGTTTGTCATTAAGGATATTAAAAGGTTAGCCAAGACGTATGCATGCGCCCATTGCGACGCGAGATTTACACAAGCTTGCAACCTTAAACGCCATTATCAAACTTGCAGCCAAGGAAAAACAATAATTGATTGCCCGGGCAAAAAGGTTGAAGAACCGCAGACAAGCTTTGAGAAGGCTTTCTATCCAAACCATCAAGCTTCCAAAGAATCGCTTCGGTGGCTTGACCAAGAAGCCAAGCGGCGGAAAATTCACATTCACCACGCAATGTGCGGACATGGTGGCGAGCGTTGGGTTGAGCGCGCACCTGTCGACGGGTACGACCCTATTTCCAAAACTGTATTTCAAAACCACGGCTGCCACTGGCATGGGTGTCGAAAATGTTACCCGCAAGATCGTAACAAAATCATTGACCGCAACGACCAAACACGCGAAGACAGGTTCAAAGCCACAATGAAACGTACAAGATTGCTACGAAGGGCCGGCTACCGCGTGATCGAGGCTTGGGCGTGCGAAGTAAGGAAAATCGTTGTTGATACACCGCGGGCGCAAACAAAAAGCTACCCGCACGCGATTTTGTACGATTTCGAGGCGTATGGCGACAATAATCAGAGAAAGGAACCAACGCCAACACTCACGATCGAAAACGCACACGTGCCAATCTCGGTAAGCATCGGTGACACCCTTGAAAGAGAGCCCACCCACATCTGTGAAAGAGACCCCGCGGAGCTGGTCCGCAAGTTTATGGAAGAGCTGGAGAGACGCGGAAAAAACATCCGGGCTCAAGTAAGAGCGAAATTCATGCCAAAAGACGTTGGCCTGCTTCCAAAAGCGCAGCGACAAAAAATTGAGGAATGGTGCAACCAGGTACCTGTTGTTGGGTTCAACTCTGGCAGTTACGATCTGAATCTGATCAAAAATAACTTCGCAGACCGCCTTGCTGACACAACGGGCAAAGTCAGAGTGGCAAAAAACTGTAACAAAATCATGTTCTTGCTCACTCAGGGCTTCCGTTTCCTTGACATTATCAACTACCTTGGGCCAGGAACAAGCTATGAAAAGTGGGTTAAGGCATACGGATGTGAGGCTACGAAATCGTGGTTTCCTTATGAGTGGTTTGACTCCCCCGAGAAGCTTGACTACCCAGGGTTGCCGGATTATCTTGCTTGGTATTCAAAGTTGAAAAACTCTTTTGTGCTAAAACTTTCAGAATGGAAAGCTTGTAAAAAACTGTTTCGAGAAAAGGGAATGCGAACTTTTGCAGATTGGCTTCGCTATTACAATAACCTTGATGTGGCTCCCGGCCTAGAAGCTCTAGAAAAAATGAAAGCTTTTTACACTGAAAAGGGTATTGACATCCTAAAAGACGCCGTCAGCATTCCAGGTGTGAGCTTACATTACCTGCTTCGGGGAGCGGTCGAGAGGGGGGCAGAAATGCACAGCCCGAGCGCACAAGCGTATGAGATGCTGAAAGGTGCGGTTGTTGGAGGCCCGAGCATAGTATTTACAAGGTACCACGAAGCTGGATTTACAAAGATAAGAGACCACCAGTTTGAAAACGCAAAATTTTGCAAAAACATCGTTGGCTACGACGCAAATGCCCTCTATTTGTCAACAATGTTAGAAGACATGCCATGCGGAAAAGAACAACTTTGGTACCATACAGGAATGGAAACATCTGCGGCCTATTATCTTATGCGAAACTTGAAAGGAGAAAACCCCCCTTTATATATACCCGCCGGATGGTTTGGATTTGCGGAAGTTGACATAGAAATTCCAAAAAAATTGTTGAAGAATTTTGAAGAGATGCCGCCATTCTTTTACAACAAAGAGGTGCCAGCCGAAGCCGTTCCACAACACATGTATGAATACTTGAAAAAAACAAAAAGAAATCGTGGAGATGGTAAAAAGCTCGTTGGGGCCCTATCAGCCAAAAAAATTCTTTTGTATGCTCCACTGCTGCGCTGGTATGTGGAACACTGGGCAGAGATAACGGCGGTTTACCGAACGATTGACTATCAACCGAAAAAGATCTTCCCCTGGTTTGTAGAACAAGTGACAGAGGCGCGGAGAACAGGTGATGTTGATAAGAGCAAGGCCTTGCTGGCTGACGTGTTTAAGCTGTTAGGAAACAGTGCATACGGGAAGGTGATCGAGGCACTAGAACGGCAAACGAATGTGATATACACCAAAGATGAGAAAGTGGTTGACAGAGCCCTGCGAAGTGCGTATTTTAGTGACTTAGATGAAATCGGGCAAGCGTACGGATTGGAAAGTCGTAAGCCGCGGATAACGATCAGCAGGCCTTTTCAAGTTGGGATCGCGGTTTACCAGTTGGCAAAGCTGCGCATGCTCAAGTTTTACTATGACTTTTTAGACAAATATTTTGATCGAAAGGACTTTGAGCTAATTCAGATGGACACGGACAGCTGTTACATGGCCATTTCTGCTTCGAAGCTTGAGGACATCGTAAAACCTGAGCTAAAACAAGAATTCGAGACCCAAAAAAAACAATGGCTGGCTTGGGACAAGTGGAGCGGCCGCACCCCTGGTCTCTTTAAGCTTGAGTGTACGGGCAGCCGGATGATTGCGCTCTGCTCAAAGTGTTATTTTATTGAGGAACCCGAGGGTGAAAAAAAGAAGTTTAGCACTAAGGGGATGTCCAAGACGCAAAACGAAATAAGATGGCAAGGATTTAAGGCCGCTCTGAATGGTCATAAGGACATGGCAACAAACAGAGGCTTCCGTATGAAGGAAGGAAAAATGGTAACTTACGAGCAGGAAAAACTGGGTTTGAGCGCCTATTACGACAAACGTTGGGTGCTTGAAGATGGAATACATACCGAACCGATTGAATATCACGTTTAGCTGGCATTGACTGGTGGAAGGGCGGTATCAGAAGGTACTACGAGCAGCTCCTCGCGCACAAAGCCACGCTTAGGGCCGTCTTGCAAGTAATACAAAACAGGTTCGTTCGGTTTCATTACAGCTCTTTCAAGCGAAAAGACTTTCAAAGACCAGATTGGATCGGTGGCACGTTTTCCGCCACCTTCTAACTCACCCGGCTGGTACAAATATCTAACATTCACGGAGGAGGGGAGCTTTTTTTCGCTCTTACCAACAGGCCTCAAATAAGGAGTCGACGGCTTGGCGGCAACGGCTTTTAATTTAATAGCTTCTGAGGGTTTTTTGCCCGTCAGCCGTGTAACTTCGTTGTTCAGAGCGGCAATAACTTCGGGTAGCCTCTTAACCCACGCTGTCGACCGCTGGCCAGATGGCAGGGTCAACTCGACACTGTACTGATAACCAAACAGGCGCTCTGCCAGTGTGCGGTTGAAACGTTCAACAATGGCCTGATCTCTGTGAATGTTAGCACGCCCGCGTCGAATAGCTGTTTTTTGATTTTCCATTTCTTTGGTAACAGCGCCCATGAATTCGCGCCCGGGGTCAACTTGCAGCATTTGTGGCCATTTCAGTGCACTACGCCTGTAAATTGCCCGAAAACCTTTTGCAACCTCAGTTGAATCTTTTGAGGTCAAAGGCTCGGCCTCTTTGTAACGGCTGGCAACGTCAACAACAGTCAACGCGTATTTGTAAACTTTTCGCCCTCGCGGCAATCTGTCATGAGGAAGAAAAAGAAGGTCCGCCTGGTGGACCGCGTTAGGAGAAGATACATCAAACTTTGGACGAGGAACGTATCGTGGTGCGGGAAGGTAGATTTGCCAAAAAGCTTGTTTTCCGAGCCACCTTTTTGCAGTATCTTCGGAAACCTTTGCGGCTTTGGCTAATTTTTTTATTGCAGAAATTCCTTTCCAGTATCCTTGAGGGCTGTAGTAACGTGACTCCAATTTATTATTTTCCATTTGAACTTAAAAGACTTAATATAACATGGAAGAAAAAAAAATATTTTGGCGATGACAGCGATGACACTTCCTTGCAGGCTTTAGTAATAATATGATTACGACTTATTATAACTTTGTTGAATCTTCAAGACTCAAGTGGCTAAAAGACAAAAAAAATTTTGGCGATGACCCTTATGGTCTGGGCGTTAAATTCCAGAGATGCGACGAAAACGACAAAAAACCTGTAAGCTGGATAGACACTTTAACAAAAAAAGATGTCCAAAATTTCTTTTTGGTTTTTGTTGCGAAAAAGAAAACTTTTGAACCAGTCGTTTTTCAAGAACCCCACGGTTTTGAATATCTGGAAGAGACAGAAATAAGATCGATTTCGCCGGTGCCGAACTTGTCATATTTGAAAACAGTTTTAACAAAAAACGGTATTGTTTGGCAAGATCTATCAAGGCTGCGATTTTTGGCAAACGTGGTGAAAAACTGCCAAAATTATAAAAAAAAAAGCATATTAACTACACATGTTTTTTGTATTTTTATTTCAAAAAGCTACCAGATTCTTGGCCAAAAAAAGAAAAAATGATCAAAAAGCTGGAGAAAAATTTGACGAAAAATGAAAAAACGAAAAAAACTGCCGAAAAACATTTTCAAGATTGGTGGGAGCGAGCGCTGTCAGTGTGATTTGAGTAACGCAGTTTTGTTTTTTTCGAAGAGAAGGCACTGTACTTTTTGACGATTTCTTGGTATTCTTCGTCAGAAATTTGTCCGTCTTCAAGGGCCGCAGAAGTGAGAGAGTTGATTGCAAACAGAGTTTCTTCTGCAAGTGAAAGTATTTTTTTGTGTTTTTTTGCTTTTTGCAAGAAAAACTTGACAGTGACGCCCAAAGAAGTTGAAGTGAGAGAAAAAACTGTTGCTATTCCAATCAAAGGCCCGCCAACGACAATGCCGACAGCGGAAAGCGAAGCTGCGAGACCTGAGCCGGTAAGAATCGTCGCGGCACCGCCCGTTAAAGCGCAAGCTGTTTGACAGCGAGTATGCCAGCGCTTGAATTTGGCGGAAGTCTTTTCGTAGTGGGCCTGCTGATTTTCCAAGGTCAGTTTCATTGCCTTGATTTCGGCTCGTCTGTATTGGGTAGCGGTGGCCATTATACTTGAGGGCAAAAAATTTTTTTGATTTAATCACAATAATGATTAACCCATTTTCCTGTTTTTTTGTTATAAACTGTGGCTGAGCAAGAAGGGTCTTGGTTTTCTAAAGGGTGAGTCCAAAACTTTTTGCTGAAAACCCCGTTTTGGTGTTGAAAGCGCCCTTTGCTATGTCTCCTGACCAATATTTTTCAAGAAGCTTTTTATCTCCACCGAGAGCTACTGTTAACAACATGCCGAGATCTTGAGCCTGCTGAAAACCAGGAATTTTCTCACCGACCTTTTTGTTGATCGTTTCACCGACACCCAAGCCGACTTTCTGCTTTGTCGCGATAGTGTTTCTTGCCAAAGTGTGCCCCCACTGACGCTTGTTTTTGGGAATTGCATCAAGCGCCTTTACCATTTTTTTGTCTGCTGCATGTTTGCAACCTTTCACGTCTTTTTTCCCTTCGCACACGGAATAATCAACGTCGTGTTGCATCACGACTGCGTCTGTTGCCCCGGTAGGCTTCTGCATAATTTTCAATATCTTTCCGGTTTTCGGATCGTATGTAAGCTTCTTTTCAAGAGGATTGTAGGGACCAGTGTAGTTGTGCCCCGGCAGAGTCCAACCTTTTTTTGGTTTTGGTAGCTTGCCGATGGCTTTGTGAATGTCGACGCCTGCCCCCGTTTTGTTTGAAACGAATCTTGTTTTCGTTATTCCGCAGCTGGCGCATTTCACTTTTAACATTTTTCGGCCATTTTTTGTTATTTCGATTTTTTCGCTCCCCTCCACATTGGGAGTGAACTGCCTTTCTTTTACGCAATAGACTTTCATTATATACCTGTAGAAAAAATTTCTGTTTTTTGCTTGGCTTTCCAAGCGCCTTTGGTGGTCCAAAAACCTTTTACTGGGTCATAACGAACAACCTTTGTTATGCCGCAACTGATGCATTTTGCTTCAAGAGTTTTTTGACCTTCGATGTTTATCGCGGTTTTTTTGGTGTAAGGCTCGTTGTAAGTGCAACGCCTTTCTTTCACGCAGTAAACTTTCTGAATTTCCATTTAATTTTTTGTTTTTTTTCACTTTAATTTATGTGCTTCGAAAATATTTGACATTGTCGCCCACTCCTTGAAATGCTTGTCCTGCAAGTTTTGCAGCTGCCGTTGCAAACGAGGGAGAGGGGCCAGACAAAAACATGCTTGCTCCCTCGGCGATTTTGTCAACCAAGCGTGTCTTGTGCCTTGCTAAAGCGCCTCCTTGGCTCTGGCTTTTTGAAAGGAACCTTGTTTTTGTGATGCCGCAACTTACACATTTGGCTTTTAACATTTTTCGGGCATTTTTGGTCATTACCACTTTTTCACTGCCAGGCACGTTGAGAGTAAACTTTCTTTCTTTAACGCAATACACCTTCATTTTATACTTGATGCAAAAAATACTTTTTGACCACAGCCTCGTTTTTCAACAAATCGCCAGAAAACATTTCAAGAATTTTCTTAAACGACCACCCTTTGTTTCGTTCGTTCAAAAAAAGCAAACAGTAGTAACCGCACCGCACGCTTTTTTCCCACTGAATCTGGTTGTCGTTTCGCAAAAAGCTCTTTTTTCCTTCAAGAACAAGCTCATTTTCCCATTCTGCGGGTGGGGGCAAACCGAAAGAGTCGAAGTACTCATAGCTTTCTTTTTTTCTTTTTCGAAAGCAACAAACCCAATGAGTACCAAGGCCGCCCAAGTCGTCCAAGTTAATTATGCAGGGGGCGTGTTTTTTTGGCATAAATTCGTTTCTTGAAAAAATACCTTTTATCGGAATTTTAAGATAATCACACCACGCAAACAGGTCAAAATCAGTTAAAGGGACGTCTTTAAAATTCATTTTTTTTTCTCCCCAAGTTCCAATGAATGGAGGCGGCCGCCGCATCACATTTGCAAGCGCAGGCGCAGGCTGGACCCTCATACCATTGCCACCTTTTGGCGGTTTTACCTGCAACCCTTTGCCAAGAACAGCGGTTTTGATGATTTTAACTGTGTTTTTAATCTGCGTTTTGCTCATTTTCAGATCGACCCCTCTTTTTTCGCTGATTGCTTTTTTTAATTTTTTTAATTTGCCGCGAGGTCAGATGCAAAGAGTCTCCATTTTTTCCCGTAATGTCTTCGTACTTCAGTCTTAGAGTGATTGATGTTTTGTTTGAAAATGCCTTGGTAAGACTGTGTTTTTGTCCCTCAGAAAGCGCGACCTTGTGTGGGTAGTAAGAAGACATCGTATATATATTTTGTAAAAAATTTAGACAATAACCAGTTCGTTGCCCACCTGCTTCAGAACCATTTCGCTTTCATACATAATAGCAGCAAATATCGTGTAATCCTGGGCATTTGCCGCTTCATTCAGCCTGTAGTGAAAAATCAGCTGCTTTGGGTCGTTTGTAAGGTTATCTTTGTTTTCTCGAAGGTCGAAGTAAAGCAAAGGGTAAAGTGTGTTATAGTTGGTTGGCTGTAGCTGGACGCCTGTATTGTAATCATTTGTTCGGTAACGGTAATTCATCACATCGTTGAGGATTCGCAGCTTGAAATTTTCGTCATACTCCAGCTCAGGATAAAACTTGGAAGTACCGTACTGCAGCCTGCAAGTAGCGAGCTTTGCTGAGTCATCTCCGTCAATGTTAAAAGTGTCAAAAAAGTACGGGTTCTGGGTAAGAGTGTTTACTCTTCGGGTCTGTTGAATAAAGATAAAGACATGCTTTGCGTTTTTAATTCCAGGACTTATCTGCCAAGTTCCGAAAGCAGTGCGTTGGCTGGTGCTGGGCTCCACCATTTCACTCATGTAAGTCCACTTTCTTGGTTTTAAAAAGTCTTCATTAGCAAGCATTTGCCCTTCACTCGTAAACCGAAGCAATGGAACCCACAGCTCAAGAGTTCTTACAACAATTCGCCTGTTCGTACCGTCGTTTTGCCAAATCAGTTCTGCATCAGACTGAAGTTGTATTTCAAGCTCAAGCGGCATTGGAGGCAAGAGCTTGTCACTGAGCTCTTCAAAAAAAGAGTACCTGTTGAGAGGAATGATAGTGTTGACCGTTAAACCCGCTTGGGATAACAGCCCCCTTTGTCGACTTCCAAGATTTGTTGAGGCTGCTGTTGTAGCATCACTGTTGCTCGTATCAAGATACCAAAACTGGCTTTTGGCAACACTTCTGGAATAGTCATCGGAAAAATCTAACAAGTTTTTGATAAATATCAGCTTGTGAGCGTTGTCAACGTTATAAAGAGGTTTCCCCGCAGATTTTACCACAAGTTTATTTATCAAAGAAAAAGATCCATTAATCGGCGCTGAACGTGTGTCTCCTGCAACAGCAGCCCCATCTGCGGTTGCTTCAAATGTGAAATCTGCAGGAATGTAAGCGTTGTACCAGTCAAACCAGTTGTCTCTGTCTGTCACAGAAAATTTGTAGCCACTTTTTGCCTGTAGCTGATTGTTTCCAGGAATTGTTATGGGCTTGTCTAACCCAAATCTCATGAACTCAGTCTTTTCCAAAAACTTTCCGCTTCTGAACATCGTTCCAAAACCAGGCGTATATATTATCCACAAAAAAATTAATTTTCTGAAATGATTCGGTTCACCTTCATCTTTGCTTCTTCTCTTTTCAAGATATTTTCAAGCTTTTGTTTCGACGTTTGGTTGAGTCCCTTCTCCATAGTTGCTTCTTTTTTTTTTTCAAAATATTTTCAAGCTTTTGTTTCGACGTTTGGTTGAGTCCTTTCTCCATAGTTGCTTCTTTTTTTTTCAAAATATTTTCAAGCTTTTGTCTCGAAGTTTGGTTAAGTCCTTTCTTCACAGTTGATTTTTTTAGAGAATCAGGTGGAAGAGTTTTTTTTCTTTTCAAAACTTGCTGAATTTTTTCCGCGCCGCGCTCTGCAACTTTTTTGGTAGTTTCAACTGCTTTTTCAGCAGCTTTTTCAGCGACTTTTTCAGCAGCTTTTTCAGCAGCTTTTTTGGCTGCCTCTTCAGCCTTTTTTTCCCACTTTTTGCAAATCGTTTACCGATAGACAATAAAGTATCTCTTACGACTCCGGTTCCTTTGTGCCGATATCTGTAGTGACCTCTGTCGTAAA
Source organism: Oculina patagonica (assembly GCF_052425735.1). Taxonomy (NCBI): domain Eukaryota; kingdom Metazoa; phylum Cnidaria; class Anthozoa; order Scleractinia; family Oculinidae; genus Oculina; species Oculina patagonica. Next base: position 6,414,621 of record NC_135759.1, read on the forward strand.
ACCTCGTCCATTCGCTTGGGTGGTTCATCCTATACTTTTCTCAAAAAATCATTCTTCCTCTTCGATAAAAATGCTCAAAGCGACAGGTTGATCATTCAAAAAAAGGTCATTTCCAAGTCCGTCACTGATTCTGATTCTTATCGAGTTAATTCGGTATTTGTTAACTGGATGCCACAAGAGTCGACGAGGCTCTTTCGAAAATGGATAAGATATTTGAAGAGTCGATGTTGACAACGTGTACAAAACATCGTCTTCAATGTTGTCAACAGCTCTTGAAACAAGGTCGCAATGAACATAAATCCAGTCTACCCCTCTCGTCAAGTTTGGAACATGATCGCCAACGTTGTTAGCATCGTTCAAGATTTTTTTTTCAAAACCAATAAGATCTGAAAAATTGCCTTCTCTTAAATCAAGCTCGTAATCCTTTGCAATCAAAATTGTGACTCTGTATGTCGTGGTATAAAAATAAAGTTCAAAAATGTTTTTTGAATCATCAGTTTTTCCTGTTTGAGTTTGAAAAGCGTCGTTCAAGTCTTTGTAATCATACATTCCATCAGGAATAGTAACATCAGTCCAGTCTGACTCACTTTTTTTCTTCCATTTAAATTTGTTATTGTTATATTTTTCTGAAACATTGTACCAAGAATAGCTCATTGTAACAAGCTCGTTCATTGCCGCTTTGTACCTTTTTGAAGGGTCTAAAACGATTGGGGGATTAAAGTGAATTTTAAAGTCATGAGGTTCATTTCTTGCATCACTCTTTTTCGCAATCGCGGAGTTGAGCAAAAGGTTGAGATGTTTCATCTTATATACTTATGAAAAATTTTTTTTGCATCTTCTGCTGACAGTACTTTTAATTCAGTTAACATTTGTAGCAATGAAACTATTTGACTTCGCAACTTTTTCGAAGTGTTCCCTGCTTCAATTGACCCGAGGCTTATATGAAGTCTGTCAACAAGGTCGTTAACATCAACAACACCGCTCCCCTCTTGATCTGGTGGTTCTTTTTCGAAAACTAAAGAAGATTTTGCTTTCTTTACCCCCCTTCTTTCATAAATTTCGTCTCGGGCTTTTCGTATGTCTGGAATAGTGTAACCCTCCCATTGTGATTGCGGACTTTTCACGACATAGTCGGGGTTGTCTTTATTTTTCGTTAACATGCTGTTCAGCACCTGCAAATCAGTTGATTCTGATCCCTGAATTCCTGGGTTTTGTGGTGTCCCCCATTTGGCGCGTTCAACTGACTGAGACAAGTCTTGCGAGGGGGTAGCATCTCCATTTTTTGCATCATCATCACCTTCTGCATCATCATCACCTTCTGCATCATCATCATCTTCCTTTTCCGCAAGAGGTGGGGCTGGTGATGATGTTGGAGTTTCGTCTTCGAAATCTTGGTCAGATTCCACCATCGAATAGTCAGGCACTTCTGGTGACGGCGGCGGAGTTGTCGGGGGCGTTTCTTCATCTAGCATAAAATTTTCACCAAAAGGGTAGTTAAAGTCAAAATCATCCATGTTATAGTCTGGCCCTTCTTCAGCATCAGTTTTTTTTCGTTCATCCGTTTGCGCTGTAAAGGCGCGGTCAAACCTTCGTGTCAGCGGTTTAAACAGCTCCTCGCCTGAAAGCTGTCCAAATTTTTTTTCAATCGCTTTGTTTTTTATCGCAGCAAGTATTTTGGCATTTTGGCGCTCAACCGCGGACTTTTTTTCAGCAAGTGTTTGCCATTTTTTCATCGACATCTTTTTGCGTATATATATAACGACTAAAAAATGAAGATTCCGAATTACGATCCTGAGTTTTATTCGCAAAGTGCTTTCAAACAGGGGCATACAAGCATGCCATCTGACACTTTTCGCATGCTTATTTGCGGTCCAAGCAACTCTGGAAAAAGAAACACTCTTTTACACATGCTTTATGAGCTTTTGGTTTACGACAAAATTTATCTTTGTGCAAAAAATCTTCATCAAGAAAAATATCAGTTGATTCTTGACGATTTTGAAAAAAGAGTCAATCCTGAAACTGGTTATGAAGTTATCGAGGCAAACAACACCGTTATTCCCCTTGAAGAACTCACAGATGACAACCAAAAAATTGTCATATTTGACGACATGGTTTGTGAAAGCAATCAAAACGAAATCATCAATTACTTTATAAACGGAAGGCATCGTCAATGCAGCGTCATTTATCTTTCTCAATGTTTTTTCAAAGTGCCGAAAAATATTCGTGATAATTGCAGCCATTTTTGTATTTTTTCCTTTCTTCCAAGAGAAAATAATCGTATTGCAGATGAGCTTGGCATAGACAGAAATCAGCTTAATCAGGTAACTGCAACAAAATTCTCTTTTTTGTATCACGACAAGCCAAAAAAAACTACGAAAAAAAATTTTGACGAATATATATAATGGGTGCTTTCAACGGAGACACAGGGCATCCTTCAGACAGCTCTTCAACAACGGGCCCTCCCGGCCCCCCTGGCCCAAGAGGTTCGATAGGCCCTGCTGGGCATAAAGGCGACACTGGCCCCCAAGGCCCCCAAGGTCCTACTGGTCCTGCTGGTCCACAAGGTTCTCGCGGTCCTACTGGCCCCGCTGGCCCGAAAGGCGACACTGGTCCTCAAGGGCCCCAAGGCCCAACTGGCTCAAGAGGTTTCGTTGGTCAAAAAGGCGATAAAGGTGACAGCGGCCCAACTGGCTCTACTGATCCTGCCGGTCCACAAGGGCCCCAAGGTGCAACTGGCTCTGCCGGCCCCGTCGGCGCAATTGGTCCTGCTGGCCCTGCGGGTCCAAAAGGTGAAACAGGTCCAACTGGTCCCGCTGGTGCCACAGGGCCTGCTGGGCATACTGGGCCTGCTGGAACAAAAGGGCCAAAAGGAGATGCCGGCCCAACTGGTCCTGCTGGTCCACAAGGTCCCGCTGGCCCAAAAGGTGACCCTGGACAAATGGGTGTTGTTAATCAAAATTTGGTAATGAACGACCATTCAATAAAACAGCTTGCAAATCCTGTCGGAGACCAAGACGCTGTAAACTTAGTTTCAATGCAAAAGTATGTTTCAACTCACTCAATTTCTTCAGGAGTAAACGAAAATTTGTTTTCACATTTGTTTTTTTCTGCATCTTCTTTTCAAGGTGTTACAAATGTTAACTCATTAACAGTTGTTGACAATTTTACCTCTGGTGTTCACTTACTGAAAGAAAGCGCTTTTCGTTTTAATTTAGTAAAATCTGGAAACAGTTTCAATTCAAGACTTAAAATCGGCCTAACCGGGTTGCCCTCTGGTGATTACACTCTTTGTGTTGAGTTTTTCTTCCCAGAAAGTGATCTTAACTGGAGTTTAAGTGCTTCGTCACCTTTTGGAAGTAACACTGTCAATTATCATACAAAAAGATTCAACAATCACACGCCAAAATATACGAGAACAATCATTCACTCACAAAAAAATGCGTCAAACAGTGACGATAAACTTTTTATTGACATAACCAATCCTGGTTACTCGGGGTCACAAGCAAGTGAGCAAGCTTATTTAATTGCTTATGGTGTAAAGGGTTATCAAGCGGACGTGCCAAGCGATGTTTTTGAAAAGCCTTTCATTATTTCAAGTGGAGACATGGTGCTTGAAACGAATATTGATATGAATGGGTTTGAGTTAAAAAACTATTTTCCAAAAATATTGAATTTTGTCATAAACGGTTTTTATGATGGAACCGATGGTACAATTACTCTTGGGGGTCGTTTTCACCCAAGTTCTGTTGTTTTTATTCGGTAAATTTAATTTTAATTTAAATTACTTTATTATGCCGGTTGATGGAAGAATTGAAGAATGGCAGTTTCTTATTTTAAGTAAAAAAGATGATAATGTTGTAAATGATGAAGTACAGGTGTTGATCAAGGTTCAAACAGAAAAGGGTGGAAGGGGGTCAGCCACAATCAGTCCAACCGTTTCTAATTTCCAAAAACAGGACGTAGTTTCATTAGAAGCATCAAAAGGAGACAAAATTTTGGCCGCAATTTCAAATAAAAACGGAGCAATAAATACAAAAACAGGTTTGTTAAATTTAATAATTACCGGTAAATATTAAGACGTACAAAAAAAAAACAGTTTTAAAAGAGTCAATTGCCTGTCAAAAGGTTTGCGACAAGCTCTTTGTCAAAAGTTTTCAACTGTGCGATCGCCTCTTCTGACAATAAAATCACTGTTTGATTGTTTTCTTTAGCAATTTTATTATGTTGAAAAGTTTGTAAAGGGGGTCCAATAAACCTTTAAACTTTTTTTTTCCCACTTGTTATCAAAACTCCTTTTCTTCCTCGGCCCATCGTTGTGTATATTCCAATGTCTGCAAATGTTCAATTGGAATTCCTGCTTGCTCGCCCTCACCCTCCTCACCCCCGCTCCCCTTTTTTTGTTAATTGAAGTTTATATTTTTTTCTTTAGCGTTTAGAGATTCTACACGCCAGTAGTCTTCCTCTATAATATCTGCACAACATTTGTGAATTTGTCCGTGATAGAGCCCTGAGAAGTGCTTTCTAACTGGGATTGAGTCATAAAATTCCTCTTTTGTGAAACTTTTGTCGCAATACAGGCAAATTGTTGCTTCTGAAGAGTAACTTTTTGTCGCCATGTACTCATTAGTTGCATTTGTTCAATTGACATGAAGCCGCGAGCGGCATGCAAATTTGTGCGTGGGTGTCGGGGTTTACCCGAATGATATTTTTAGACGTTAGTAAGTTGTTTTCATTCCTGTGTGCTTAAAATCTGAATTCTAAGCACTCTGGAATGAAAAATCTATTGTTTTACACGTGCACAACTATTGTTCTTTTGATTTAATGCACGTGATATCAATTATGACTCCTTGCCGTCTAATTCAGTGTGGTATTTGTCGAATTACGTTGAGAGCGTGACGTGACAGTCACGGGCTTGTTTGAACATGTCAAGGGCTTGCCTGAACATGGTATGCAAATTTTGTTTTTTTCCGCGTGGGTAAACAAAGTCGGGGAATTTACCGTGACTCATTAACACTTGCCAAAAAACGAACTCCAGCTGCAATAAAAGCGTCTAATTCGAGGTGGTATTTGTCGACTTCCCTCTGTACTACTACTAGTAGTTGTTAGTAGTTGTTAGTAGTTGGTAGTAGTTGTTAGTAGTTGTTAGTAGTTGTTAGTAGTTGTTAGTAGTTGTTAGTAGTTGTTAGTAGTTGGTAGTAGTTACTAGTAGTTGTTAGTAGTTGGTAGTAGTTACTAGTAGTTGGTAGTAGTTACTAGTAGTTGTTAGTAGTTGAGAGGAGAGGAGTAGGTAGTAGTTACTAGTAGTTGTTAGTAGTTGTTAGTAGTTACTAGTAGTTAGTAGTAGTTGTAGTAGTTACTAGTAGTTGTTAGTAGTTGTAAGTAGTTGGTAGTAGTTACTAGTAGTTGTTAGTAGTTGGTAGTAGTTGTTAGTAGTTGGTAGTAGTTGCTAGTAGTTGTTAGTAGTTGCTAGTAGTTGTTAGTAGTTGGTAGTAGTTACTAGTAGTTGGTAGTAGTTACTAGTAGTTGGTAGTAGTTACTAGTAGTTGGTAGTAGTTACTAGTAGTTGTTAGTAGTTTTACTAGTAGTTGGTAGTAGTTGGTAGTAGTTACTAGTAGTTGTTAGTAGTTGGTAGTAGTTACTAGTAGTTGTTAGTAGTTGGTAGTAGTTACTAGTAGTTGTTAGTAGTTACTAGTAGTTGTTAGTAGTTACTAGTAGTTGTTAGTAGTTGGTAGTAGTTAGTAGTAGTATGTTAGTAGTTGGTAGTAGTTACTAGTATTTGTTAGTAGTTGGTAGTAGTTACTAGTAGTTGGTAGTAGTTACTAGTAGTTACTAGTAGTTGGTATTAGTTACTAGTAGTTGTTAGTAGTTACTAGTAGTTGTTAGTAGTTACTAGTAGTTGTTAGTAGTTCTAGTAGTTGTTAGTAGTTGTTTATAGTTACTAGTAGTTGTTAGTAGTTACTAGTAGTTGTTAGTAGTTACTAGTAGTTGTTAGTAGTTACTAGTAGTTGTTAGTAGTTGCTATTAGTTACTAGTAGTTGGTAGTAGTTACTAGTAGTTGTTAGTAGTTGTTAGTAGTTGTTAGTAGTTACTACTAGTTGTTAGTAGTTGTTAGTAGTTGTTAGTAGTTACTAGTAGTTGTTAGTAGTTACTAGTAGTTGTTAGTAGTTGGTAGTAGTTGGTAGTAGTTACTAGTAGTTGTTAGTAGTTACTAGTAGTTGTTAGTAGTTGGTAGTAGTTACTAGTAGTTACTAGTAGTTGGTAGTAGTTGGTAGTAGTTACTAGTAATAGTAATAAATTGCTTTATTTGCATGACCGTTACCGTTTACAGTGTTGCAAAAGCATATCTAAACTAAAAGTAACAAAACGATCCTATTATATCATACTAAAACTTGATTAAGTTACATCGCTTTCACCTGATAATAACAATGCATCACGTAAATTCATACATGAAGAAATAAACTTCATAACTAGCTTATTAACATGATAATCATTAGAGTTCATAAGAAGTTTAATAGTTTCTGAGGTTGTTTTCCTTTCAAAGTCAGGTACTATCTCATTGATTCGTTTTAAGAATGTCCGCCTTTGGGAAGAGTATTTGCTACAATCTAATAAGAAATGTGTTTCGTTTTCTACTTGATTTGACTTGCACAATGGACATAATCTATTTGCTCTGGGTATATGGTCAGTCTGATATCTACCCAGTTCAATCATAAGTTTGTGATTACTTAATTTAAATTTCACAAGATTTTTTCTTTCATTAAAATATCTTAACTGTTGTAAATAATCAGATGCAACGTATTCATTTTTAAAAACTTTAAAAAATTCTAATTTCCTTGAGTGTTCTAGGCTATGTCGCCAGAAAGATATATATTTCTCTTTCATATTGGTTGTGTATCGTTTAATTCTATAATTATCTAAAGATTCCGGGTCGAAATTGGGGAGATGGTAGTGTTCTATTAAATTCAAAAAATTGGAATAAAATCCGGAGTTGTTGATAGAGTGTAAGTTCTTTGACATAAGAAAAGATTGTTTGACAATTGAGTCGTTGTCTTTCTTGTTTAGATAGACAAAGTATTTCATAATTCTCTGGTTAATTGGGATAATTAAAGGTAATCTTCCAAGTTCCGCTCTACAAGCTATGTTCGAGGCCTTATTGTTTACTTCTAAGTACCGTTTACAAAATTTGAGATGAATTTTTTCTATTGGGGAACTATCCCAAGTTTTAAAATTCTGTTTCATGTACATCCCCCATATCTCACTGTTGTAGCTTAAGATAGGAAATATCATTGTGTCAAAAATTTGGGATGCAGTATTAGGTCTAAGTCTATTAAGGGTTGAGTGTTTTCGTATACTAAAAAAGGCATGCATCGCTTTTTCTTTTAAGTGTTCGAGTGCAAGAGTAAAGTTTCCCGTTGGGGTTAAACGTGTTCCTAAATACGTGTATTCTTGAACAATTTCAATTGATTCAGTGCCTATATTGAAGCTGATGTCAATGGACTTTCTTTGGCGTTTTTGAAATATCATTATTTTTGTTTTCTTTGGATTGATTTTTAGCATCCACGTTTCGCAATAGGACGAAAGGACGTTTAAACAGTTCTGCAATCCAACTTTGGATCTTGATAGTATAATCAAATCATCTGCGTACAACAGGGAGTTTATTTTTGTTCCATTTGGAAGTACAAATGGATCAGATAGAGTGTTTTCAAATAAATATGGCAAATTATTTATATAGAGATTAAATAAAAGGGGGCTTAGGATACACCCTTGACGTACACCTCGTGAGTATGCGAAAGATCGTGTTTTGTTTTCTCCGACTCTTATTGAGCATGAAGAGTTGCAGTAAAGGCTTTTAATTAAATTGTAAAAATTTCCTCCTATGTTCACTTTGAGTAACTTATAAAATAATCCCTCGTGCCAAACGGAGTCGAAAGCTTTGCGGAAATCTACGAAGCAAGCATAGATTTTCTCTTTGTGGTAGTGGACATATTTATCTATTAGGGTTCGTAAGGTAAAAACATGGTCTGCAGTGCGGTTTTCAGGCAGAAAGCCAATTTGTGAATTATGTAAAATCTTGTTGTCTTCAAAATATAAGTATAATCTTTGATTCAGAATGGAACAAAATAGCTTACCAAGACAACTAGAAACACATATGCCTCTATAGTTTGTCGGATCACTCTTGTCACCTGATTTGTAGATTGGGGTTATGAGGCCTTGACACCAAACATGTGGCATATGTCCTGATCGCAGAATAAGGTTGAAAAGTTTGATATAAACAGGCATAAGTGATCCAAGGCTCGCTTTGATCATTTCATTTCTTATTTTGTCAGCAAATGGCGATTTTTTGTTCTTCAGTTTCTTTACCGCTTGACGTATTTCTTGCTCATTTATTTCGTGATCTAAGTTGTTAATCTGTTCTTTTCCATTTTCTAATCTTTGCAGTTCACAAACTTCATGCTCAGGTATGGAAACTGTCGTGTTTTTGGAATGTAAGGATTGGAAATGATTAAGCCATGTTTCTTCTGAGATTGGGGCGGGAGCGTTTTCGTCGATAGTGTCGCTCATCGATTTTAAACAACTCCAAAACGACTCTTTGTCAGGGTTTAATGCTAGTTCATCGAGTTGCAGAGTTTTTTCGTCCTGAAACTTTTTCCTTTTCGAGTCAATTAGCTTTTTATAATCATTCAAGGTTTTGTGAAATTTCTCCCGTAATTCAGGGTCTAGAGGATTGCGATGTTTTCTGTTTGATAATTTTCGCAATTCGTGTCTTTTTAGTCGACATTCACGGTCAAACCATTTTTTATTAGATGTTTTTTTTATACGTTTACGAATTCTTTTACTTTTAATCTTGAGGCAAATTTTTGATGTCGCAGTAAGAATGTTCATAGTATCATCTAACGAGACGTTTACATCTTCAGAGCTTCGATCCAAATATTCTCTGATTAGAATTTGAATTGGTTCCGTACGTAATGTGTTTCTAAATTTTGAGTATGAATCATTTTCCCAACAGAACTGCCGTGGTAAACGTAGTAAACTGCTGGTAGAATGTAAAGATTGGGTTTCGCTTTCTGGTAAGTTCGTGCTGAGGTTAAACCATGCTGCAATAGCACTGTGGTCCGACAAGTAGGACGGTTGTTTAACAACAAAGCCGGTAATATTCAAAAATGTGCTCTGATCACATATAATGTAGTCGATGACACTTGTCCCGTTTCTTCCATGAAAGGTGGGTCTACCGAGAGTATCTCCATTAACTCTTCCATTGGCTATTCTTAGGTCAAAGTTTTTGCATAATTCAAGTAGTTTTTTCCCATGATTATTTAATACATTGTCGAAACTGTTTCTTTGTGGTGTTTGGAAAGCTGATTCTGACTGATCATTGGTGATAATGTTGTTTCCTTCTTGGGAAACAGTGTCGGAGTATTTGCCGGTTCTTGAATTAAAGTCACCCATAAGAATAACTGATCCTGAAGAGGAGAAATGTAGAATATCTTGCTCGAATTGATCAAATATTTCAGTATCGAAATATTTTGAGTTACACGGAGGTATATATACACCGCAAACAAAAATATCCTTTACCGAATTTAGGAGAGATTTGTCGATTTTGAACCATATAAAATTATCAGTTGTTTTCGTAATTGAAATATATTTCTGAAGCTCTTTCTTATAAAGCAAAGCTATTCCTCCGGAATTTCGACCACCCTTTTTCGATTGGTTTGGAGTAGGACATTGAATAAATGATTTATATCCCTCTATTTCTAAGTCACAGCAATTCCCAATTTCTGTTAATACTATAAAATGAAAATTATTAATTACGTTTAAAAAATCAATATTTTGCAGCTTGTTTCCAAAATTTTTAGAGGATAAGCCATTGATATTCCAAGCACAAAAGGACAGTTTGCTTGAAATAATGGAATAATCTTTCGTATCAATGATAGATATCTAATCTTAATTATCCATTATACTGGTATAAAATTTATCCTTAATGTTCAAGATAAGAGTATAGTGTTTATAGAAATGATTTGACAAATCGAAGAAAGGATATTAGTTCCTGTGGCATCTGCGTATTTGTTGCATGATTTGAAGGCAGTTCGTGGGCAGTTTCCATTTTCGCGGCATGCGGGAACGTCTGATGAGAGGCGTGGGGAAGTTGATGTGGTGCTTGGCCTGTTTGATGTGGGGCGAGAGGTATCTGCTGTTGAAGTGTTGGCTTGAAATGCTGAGTTGGTATAGGCGGGGGCTGCATCTGAGGGTGGTAAGGCGCGCCAAAAGGTGGTAGTACTAGTAGTTGTTAGTAGTTGGTAGTAGTTGGTAGTAGTTACTAGTAGTTGTTAGTAGTTGGTAGTAGTTACTAGTAGTTGGTAGTAGTTACTAGTAGTTACTAGTAGTTGGTAGTAGTTGGTAGTAGTTACTAGTAGTTGTTAATAGTTGGTAGTAGTTACTAGCAGTTGGTAGTAGTTGGTAGTAGTTACTAGTAGTTGTTAGTAGTTACTAGTAGTTGTTAGTAGTTGGTAGTAGTTACTAGTAGTTACTAGTAGTTGGTAGTAGTTGGTAGTAGTTACTAGTAGTTGTTAGTAGTTGGCAGTAGTTACTAGTAGTTGGTAGTAGTTACTAGTAGTTGTTAGTAGTTGGTAGTAGTTACTAGTAGTTGTTAGTAGTTGTTAGTAGTTGTTAGTAGTTACTAGTAGTTGTTAGTAGTTACTAGTAGTTGTTAGCATAACCACACTGACCTACTATTGGTAATCGTGCAATCTGATTGGCTACACAAGTGCCTACTATTGATCCGTAGAAGGCTCTCGGAGCGCGCGCTTAGTTTTCGCTTAATTTTATCAATCAAAACCTTCAATAAATCAATTCTAGCGATATTCTGACTTTAATAGATCGGTCAGTGGGTTATGCTAACACAATTAGACGGCTCGCTCTCGGTTTCTACCGCCTTTTGATAGTTGACTCGGGGCTTCGCCCCTCGCCAACTATCAGCCGGTAGAAACCTCAAGCTCGCCGTCTAATTGTTAATTAGTAGTTGGTAGTAGTTACTAGTAGTTGGTAGTAGTTACTAGTAGTTGGTAGTAGTTACTAGTAGTTACTAGTAGTTGGTAGTAGTTGGTAATAGTTACTAGTAGTTGTTAGTAGTTGGTAGTAGTTACTAGTAGTTTTTAGTAGTTGGTAGTAGTTACTAGTAGTTGTTAGTAGTTGGTAGTAGTTACTAGTAGTTGGTAGTAGTTGTTAGTAGTTACTAGTAGTTGGTATTAGTTACTAGTAGTTGTTAGTAGTTGGTAGTAGTTGGTATTAGTTACTAGTAGTTGTTAGTAGTTACTAGTAGTTGGTAGTAGTTACTTGTAGTTGTTAGTAGTTGTTAGTAGTTACTAGTAGTTGTTAGTAGTTGTTAGTAGTTGTTAGTAGTTACTAGTAGTTGGTATTAGTTACTAGTAGTTGTTAGTAGTTGGTAGTAGTTGGTATTAGTTACTAGTAGTTGTTAGAAGTTGGTAGTAGTTGGTATTAGTTACTAGTAGTTGTTAGAAGTTGGTAGTAGTTGGTATTAGTTACTAGTAGTTGTTAGTAGTTGGTAGTAGTTGGTATTAGTTACTAGTAGTTGTTAGTAGTTGGTAGTAGTTGGTATTAGTTACTAGTAGTTGTTAGAAGTTGGTAGTAGTTGGTATTAGTTACTAGTAGTTGTTAGTAGTTGGTAGTAGTTGGTATTAGTTACTAGTAGTTGTTAGAAGTTGGTAGTAGTTGGTATTAGTTACTAGTAGTTGTTAGTAGTTACTAGTAGTTGGTAGTAGTTACTTGTAGTTGTTAGTAGTTGTTAGCAGTTACTAGTAGTTGTTAGTAGTTGTTAGTAGTTGTTAGTAGTTACTAGTAGTTGTTAGTAATTACTAGTAGTTGTTAGTAGTTGGTAGTAGTTACTAGTAGTTGGTAGTAGTTACTAGTAGTTGTTAGTAGTTGGTAGTAGTTACTAGTAGTTGGTAGTAGTTACTAGTAGTTACTAGTAGTTGGTAGTAGTTGGTAGTAGTAACTAGTAGTTGTTAGTAGTTGGTATTAGTTACTAGTAGTTGTTAGTAGTTGGTAGTAGTTACTAGTAGTTGTTAGTAGTTAGTAGTAGTTACTAGTAGTTGGTAGTAGTTACTAGTAGTTACTAGTAGTTGGTAGTAGTTGGTAGTAGTCACTAGTAGTTGTTAGTAGTTGGTAGTAGTTACTAGTAGTTGTTAGTAGTTGGTAGTAGTTACTAGTAGTTGGTAGTAGTTGTTAGTAGTTACTAGTAGTTGGTAGTAGTTGTTAGTAGTTACTAGTAGTTACTAGTAGTTGTTAGTAGTTACTAGTAGTTGGTAGTAGTTACTAGTAGTTGTTAGTAGTTGTTAGTAGTTGGTAGTAGTTACTCTTAGTTGGTAGTAGTTACTAGTAGTTGGTAGTAGTTACTAGTAGTTGTTAGTAGTTGTTAGTAGTTGTTAGTAGTTGTTAGTAGTTGTTAGTAGTTGTTAGTAGTTGTTAGCAGTTGTTAGTAGTTACTAGTAGTTGTTAGTAGTTGTTAGTAGTTACTAGTAGTTGTTAGTAGTTGTTAGTAGTTACTAGTAGTTGGTACTAGTTACTAGTAGTTGTTAGTAGTTGGTAGTAGTTGTTAGTAGTTGTTAGTAGTTATTAGTAGTTGTTAGTAGTTGTTAGTAGTTACTAGTAGTTGTTAGTAGTTACTAGTAGTTGTTAGTAGTTGTAAGTAGTTACTAGTAGTTGTTAGTAGTTGGTAGTAGTTACTAGTAGTTGTTAGTAGTTGGTAGTAGTTACTAGTAGTTGTTAGTAGTTGGTAGTAGTTACTAGTAGTTGTTAGTAGTTGGTAGTAGTTACTAGTAGTTGGTAGTAGTTACTAGTAGTTGTTAGTAGTTGTTAGTAGTTGTTAGTAGTTGTTAGTAGTTGTTAGTAGTTGTTAGTAGTTGTTAGCAGTTGTTAGTAGTTACTAGTAGTTGTTAGTAGTTGTTAGTAGTTACTAGTAGTTGTTAGTAGTTGTTAGTAGTTACTAGTAGTTGGTACTAGTTACTAGTAGTTGTTAGTAGTTGGTAGTAGTTGTTAGTAGTTGTTAGTAGTTATTAGTAGTTGTTAGTAGTTGTTAGTAGTTACTAGTAGTTGTTAGTAGTTACTAGTAGTTGTTAGTAGTTGTAAGTAGTTACTAGTAGTTGTTAGTAGTTGGTAGTAGTTACTAGTAGTTGTTAGTAGTTGGTAGTAGTTACTACTAGTTGTTAGTAGTTGGTAGTAGTTACTAGTAGTTGTTAGTAGTTGGTAGTAGTTACTAGTTGTTGGTAGTAGTTGGTAGTAGTTACTAGTAGTTGTTAGAAGTTGGTAGTAGTTATTAGTAGTTGGTAGTAGTTACTAGTAGTTACTAGTAGTTTTTAGTAGTTGGTGGTAGTTACTAGTAGTTACTAGTAGTTGGTAATAGTTGGTAGTAGTTACTAGTAGTTGTTAGTAGTTGTTAGTAGTTACTAGTAGTTGTTGGTAGTTGCTAGTAGTTGTTAGTAGTTGTTAGTAGTTGTTAGTAGTTGTTAGTAGTTGTTAGTAGTTACTAGTACTTGTTAGTAGTTGTTAGTAGTTACTAGTAGTTGTTAGTAGTTGTTAGTAGTTACTAGTAGTTGGTAGTAGTTACTAGTAATTGTTTGTAGTTGTTAGTAGTTACTAGTAGTTGGTACTAGTTACTAGTAGTTGGTAGTAGTTAGTAGTAGTTACTAGTAGTTGTTAGTAGTTGGTAGTAGTTACTAGTAGTTGTTAGTAGTTGGTAGTAGTTACTTGTAGTTGTTAGTAGTTGTTAGTAGTTACTAGTAGTTGTTAGTAGTTGTTAGTAGTTGTTAGTAGTTACTAGTAGTTGGTATTAGTTACTAGTAGTTGTTAGTAGTTGGTAGTAGTTGGTATTAGTTACTAGTAGTTGTTAGTAGTTACTAGTAGTTGGTATTAGTTACTAGTAGTTGTTAGTAGTTACCAGTAGTTGGTAGTAGTTACTTGTAGTTGTTAGTAGTTGTTAGTAGTTACTAGTAGTTGTTAGTAGTTGTTAGTAGTTGTTAGTAGTTACTAGTAGTTGTTAGTAATTACTAGTAGTTGTTAGTAGTTGGTAGTAGTTACTAGTAGTTGGTAGTAGTTACTAGTAGTTGTTAGTAGTTGGTAGTAGTTACTAGTAGTTGGTAGTAGTTACTAGTAGTTACTAGTAGTTGGTAGTAGTTGGTAGTAGTTACTAGTAGTTGTTAGTAGTTACTAGTAGTTGTTAGTAGTTACTAGTAGTTGGTATTAGTTACTAGTAGTTGTTAGTAGTTGGTAGTAGTTACTAGTAGTTACTAGTAGTTGGTAGTAGTTACTAGTAGTTGTTAGTAGTTACTAGTAGTTGTTAGTAGTTACTAGTAGTTGGTATTAGTTACTAGTAGTTGTTAGTAGTTGGTAGTAGTTACTAGTAGTTGTTAGTAGTTACTAGTAGTTGTTAGTAGTTACTAGTAGTTGGTATTAGTTACTAGTAGTTGTTAGTAGTTGGTAGTAGTTACTAGTAGTTGTTAGTAGTTACTAGTAGTTGTTAGTAGTTACTAGTAGTTGGTATTAGTTACTAGTAGTTGTTAGTAGTTGGTAGTAGTTACTAGTAGTTACTAGTAGTTGTTAGTAGTTACTAGTAGTTGGTATTAGTTACTAGTAGTTGTTAGTAGTTGGTAGTAGTTACTAGTAGTTACTAGTAGTTGGTAGTAGTTGGTAGTAGTTACTAGTAGTTGTTAGTAGTTACTAGTAGTTGTTAGTAGTTACTAGTAGTTGGTATTAGTTACTAGTAGTTGTTAGTAGTTGGTAGTAGTTACTAGTAGTTGTTAGTAGTTGGTAGTAGTTACTTGTAGTTGTTAGTAGTTGTTAGTAGTTACTAGTAGTTGTTAGTAGTTGGTAGTAGTTACTAGTAGTTACTAGTAGTTGGTAGTAGTTGGTAGTAGTTACTAGTAGTTGTTAGTAGTTGGCAGTAGTTACTAGTAGTTGGTAGTAGTTACTAGTAGTTGTTAGTAGTTACTAGTAGTTGTTAGCATAACCACACTGACCTACTATTGGTAATCGTGCAATCTGATTGGCTACACAAGTGCCTACTATTGATCCGTAGAAGGCTCTCGGAGCGCGCGCTTAGTTTTCGCTTAATTTTATCAATCAAAACCTTCAATAAATCAATTCTAGCGATATTCTGACTTTAATAGATCGGTCAGTGGGTTATGCTAACACAATTAGACGGCTCGCTCTCGGTTTCTACCGCCTTTTGATAGTTGACTCGGGGCTTCGCCCCTCGCCAACTATCAGCCGGTAGAAACCTCAAGCTCGCCGTCTAATTGTTAATTAGTAGTTGGTAGTAGTTACTAGTAGTTGGTAGTAGTTACTAGTAGTTGGTAGTAGTTACTAGTAGTTACTAGTAGTTGGTAGTAGTTGGTAATAGTTACTAGTAGTTGTTAGTAGTTGGTAGTAGTTACTAGTAGTTTTTAGTAGTTGGTAGTAGTTACTAGTAGTTGGTAGTAGTTACTAGTAGTTGTTAGTAGTTGGTAGTAGTTACTAGTAGTTGGTAGTAGTTACTAGTAGTTGTTAGTAGTTGGTAGTAGTTACTAGTAGTTGTTAGTAGTTACTAGTAGTTGTTAGTAGTTGTTACTTGTTACTAGTAGTTATTAGTAGTTGTTAGTAGTTGGTAGTAGTTACTAGTAGTTGGTACTAGTTACTAGTAGTTGTTAGTAGTTGGTAGTAGTTACTAGTAGTTGGTAGTAGTTACTAGTAGTTGGTAATAGTTGGTAGTAGTTACTAGTAGTTGTTTGTAGTTGTTAGTAGTTGTTAGTAGTTACTAGTAGTTGGTAGTAGTTGTTAGTAGTTACTAGTAGTTGGTAGTAGTTGTTAGTAGTTACTAGTAGTTGTTAGTAGTTGTTTGTAGTTATTAGTAGTTGTTAGTAGTTGGTACTAGTTACTAGTAGTTGGTACTAGTTACTAGTAGTTGTTAGTAGTTGGTAGTAGTTACTAGTAGTTGTTAGTAGTTGGTAGTAGTTGGTAGTAGTTGGTAGTAGTTGGTAGTAGTTACTAGTAGTTGTTAGTAGTTGTTAGTAGTTACTAGTAGTTGGTAGTAGTTGGTACTAGTTACTAGTAGTTGTTAGTAGTTACTAGTAGTTGTTAGTAGTTGTTAGTAGTTAATAGTAGTTGTTAGTAGTTGGTAGTAGTTACTAGTAGTTGGTAGTAGTTACTAGTAGTTGTTAGTAGTTGGTAGTAGTTACTAGTAGTTGGTAGTAGTTACTAGTAGTTGTTAGTAGTTGGTACTAGTTACTAGTAGTTGGTACTAGTTACTAGTAGTTGTTAGTAGTTGTTAGTAGTTACTAGTAGTTGTTTGTAGTTGTTAGTAGTTGTTAGTAGTTACTAGTAGTTGTTAGTAGTTGTTAGTAGTTACTAGTAGTTGGTAGTAGTTGTTTGTAGTTATTAGTAGTTGTTAGTAGTTGGTACTAGTTACTAGTAGTTGGTACTAGTTACTAGTAGTTGGTAGTAGTTACTAGTAGTTGGTAATAGTTGGTAGTAGTTACTAGTAGTTGGTAGTAGTTGTTAGTAGTTACTAGTAGTTGGTAGTAGTTGTTAGTAGTTACTAGTAGTTGTTAGCAGCCGTTTGCAGTCACCAGCAGCTGTTAGCAGTCGTCAGCAGCCGGGCACCAGTTACCAGCAGCTGTTAGCAGCCGGGCACCAGTTACCAGCAGCCGTCAGCAGTCACCAGCAGCCGGCAGCAGCCACCAGCAGCCGTCAGCAGTCACCAGCAGCCGTTAGCAGTCACCAGCAGCCGGGCAGCAG
The DNA here is from genome assembly GCF_052425735.1 of Oculina patagonica. Classification (NCBI taxonomy): domain Eukaryota; kingdom Metazoa; phylum Cnidaria; class Anthozoa; order Scleractinia; family Oculinidae; genus Oculina; species Oculina patagonica. The sequence goes on from NC_135759.1 coordinate 6,431,406, forward strand.
CCACCAGCAGCCGTCAGCAGCCGGCAGCAGCCACCAGCAGCCGTCAGCAGCCGGCAGCAGCTGCCAGCAGCCGCCAGCAGTCACCAGCAGCCGTCAGCAGCCGTCAGCAGTCACCAGCAGCCGTCAGCAGCTGTCAGCAGCCACCAGCAGCCGTCAGCAGTCACCAGCAGTCACCAGCAGCCGTCAGCAGTCACCAGCAGCCGGCAGCAGTCACCAGCAGCCGGCACCAGCCACCAGCAGCTGTCAGCAGCTGGCAGCAGTCACCAGCAGCTGCCAGCAGTCGGCAGCAGCTGCCAGCAGCCGTCAGCAGCCGTCAGCAGTCACCAGCAGCCGCCAGCAGTCACCAGCAGCTGCCAGCAGCCGGCAGCAGTCACCAGCAGCCGCCAGCAGCCGGCAGCAGCCACCAGCAGCCGCCAGCAGCCGGCAGCAGTCACCAGCAGCCGTCAGCAGCCGGCAGCAGCCACCAGCAGCCGCCAGCAGCCGGGCAGCAGTCACCAGCAGCTGTCAGCAGCCGGCAGCAGCCACCAGCTGTCGGCAGCAGCTGGCAGCAGCCACCAGCAGCTGCCAGCAGCCGGCAGCAGCCATCAGCAGCCGGCAGCAGCCACCAGCAGTCACCAGCAGCCTTAGCAGTTGGCGGCAGCCACCAGCAGTCACCAGCAGCCGGCAACAGCTGGCAGCAGCCACCAGCAGCCGTCAGCAGCCGTCAGCAGTCACCAGCAGTTGCTGGCAGCCGCCAGCAGCCGTCAGCAGCCGTCAGCAGCAGTCACCAGCCGTCAGCAGTCACCAGCAGCCGTCAGCAGCCGTCAGCAGTCACCAGCAGCCGTCAGCAGCCGTCAGCAGCCACCAGCAGCCGTCAGCAGCCGCCAGCAGTCACCAGCAGCCGTCAGCAGCCGCCAGCAGCCACCAGCAGCCGGCAGCAGCCACCAGCAGCCGTCTGCAGCCGTCAGCAGCCACCAGCAGCCGGCACCTGCCACCAGCAGCCGGGCAGCAGCCGCCAGCAGTCACCAGCAGCCGTCTGCAGCCGTCAGCAGTCACCAGCAGCCGGCAGCAGCCACCAGCAGCCGTCAGCAGCCGCCAGCAGCCACCAGCAGCCGCCAGCAGCCGTCAGCAGCCACCACCAGCCGTCAGCAGCCGTCAGCAGTCACCAGCAGCCGTCAGCAGCCGTCAGCAGTCACCAGCAGCCGTCAGCAGTCACCAGCAGCCGTCTGCAGCCGCCAGCAGTCACCAGCAGCCGGCACCAGCCACCAGCAGCCGTCAGCAGCCGCCAGCAGTCACCAGCAGCCGGGCAGCAGCCGCCAGCAGTCACCAGCAGCCGGGCAGCAGCCGCCAGCAGTCACCAGCAGCCGTCAGCAGCCGCCAGCAGCCACCAGCAGCCGGCAGCAGCCACCAGCAGCCGTCTGCAGCCGCCAGCAGTCACCAGCAGCCGGGCACCAGCCACCAGCAGCCGGGCAGCAGCCACCAGCAGCCGCCAGCAGCCGCCAGCAGCCACCAGCAGCCGTCAGCAGCCGTCAGCAGTCACCAGCAGCCGCCAGCAGCCACCAGCAGCCGCCAGCAGCCGGCAGCAGCCACCAGCAGCCGTCAGCAGCCGGCAGCAGCCACCAGCAGCCGCCAGCAGCCGGCAGCAGCCACCAGCAGCCGCCAGCAGCCGGCAGCAGCCACCAGCAGCCGTCAGCAGCCGGCAGCAGCCACCAGCAGCCAGCAGCAGCCACCAGCAGCCGTCTGCAGCCGCCAGCAGTCACCAGCAGCCGGCACCAGCCACCAGCAGCCGGCAGCAGCCACCAGCAGCCGTCAGCAGCCGCCAGCAGCCGCCAGCAGCCGTCAGCAGCCGCCAGCAGTCACCAGCAGCCGTCAGCAGTCACCAGCAGCCGTCAGCAGCCGGCAGCAGCCACCAGCAGCCGTCAGCAGCCGGCAGCAGCCACCAGCAGCCGCCAGCAGCCGGCAGCAGGCACCAGCAGTCACCAGCAGCCGCCAGCAGTCACCAGCAGCCGCCAGCAGCCGGCAGCAGCCACCAGCAGCCGCCAGCAGCCGGCAGCAGCCACCAGCAGCCGTCAGCAGCCGGGCAGCAGCCACCAGCAGCCGCCAGCAGCCGGCAGCAGCCACCAGCAGCCGTCAGCAGCCGGCAGCAGCCACCAGCAGCCGTCAGCAGCCGGCAGCAGCCACCAGCCGTCGGCAGCAGCCGGCAGCAGCCACCAGCAGCCGTCAGCAGCCGGCAGCAGCCAGCCAGCAGCCGGCAGCAGTCACCAGCAGCCGACCAGCAGCCTCCAGCAGTCGGCGGCAGTCACCAGCAGTCACCAGCAGCCGCCAGCAGCCGCCAGCAGTCACCAGCAGCCGTCAGCAGCCGTCAGCAGCCGTCAGCAGCCGCCAGCAGTCACCAGCAGCCGCCAGCAGCCGTCAGCAGCCACCAGCAGCCGTCAGCAGCCGTCAGCAGTCACCAGCAGCCGGGCAGCAGCCGTCAGCAGCCGCCAGCAGTCACCAGCAGCCGTCTGCAGCCGTCAGCAGTCACCAGCAGCCGGGCACCAGCCACCAGCAGCCGGCGACAGCCACCAGCAGCCGCCAGCAGCCGCCAGCAGTCACCAGCAGCCGTCAGCAGCCGGGCAGCAGCTGCCAGCAGTCACCAGCAGCCACCAGCAGCCGGGCAGCAGCTGCCAGCAGTCACCAGCAGTCACCAGCAGCCGTCTGCAGCCGTCAGCAGTCACCAGCAGCCGGGCACCAGTCACCAGCAGCCGGCAGCAGCCACCAGCAGCCGTCAGCAGCCGTCAGCAGTCACCAGCAGCCGTCAGCAGCCGGCAGCAGCCGTCAGCAGTCACCAGCAGCCGTCAGCAGCCGGCAGCAGCTGCCAGCAGTCACCAGCAGCCGCCAGCAGCCGGCAGCAGCCGCCAGCAGTCACCAGCAGCCACCAGCAGCCGTCAGCAGCCGGGCAGCAGCCGTCAGCAGTCACCAGCAGCCGGCAGCAGCCGCCAGCAGCCACCAGCAGCCACCAGCAGCCGCCAGCAGTCACCAGCAGCCAGCAGCAGCCACCAGCAGCCGTCAGCAGTCACCAGCAGCCGGCACCAGCTCCCCAGCAGCCGGCAGCAGCCACCAGCAGCCGCCAGCAGCCGTCAGCAGCCACCAGCAGCCGCCAGCAGCCGCCAGCAGTCACCAGCAGCCGGCCAGCAGTCACCAGCAGCCGTCAGCAGCCGGCAGCAGCCACCAGCAGCCGTCAGCAGCCGGCAGCAGCCACCAGCAGCCGTCAGCAGCCGGGCAGCAGCAGCACCAGCAGCTCACCAGCAGCCGCCAGCAGTCACCAGCAGCCGTCAGCAGCCGGCAGCAGCCACCAGCAGCCGTCAGCAGCCGGCAGCAGTCACCAGCAGCCGTCAGCAGCCGGCAGCAGCCACCAGCAGCCGTCAGCAGCCGGCAGCAGCCACCAGCAGCCGTCAGCAGCCGGCAGCAGTCACCAGCATGCCGGCAGCAGCCGGGCAGCAGCCACCAGCAGCCGTCAGCAGCCGGCAGCAGCCACCAGCAGCCGTCAGCAGCCGTCAGCAGTCACCAGCAGCCGTCAGCAGCCGTCAGCAGTCACCAGCAGCCGGGCAGCAGCCACCAGCAGCCGTCTGCAGCCGTCAGCAGTCACCAGCAGCCGGCACTGTCACCAGCAGCCGGCAGCAGCTGCCAGCAGTCACCAGCAGCCGTCTGCAGCCGCCAGCAGTCACCAGCAGCCGGCAGCAGCCACCAGCAGCCGTCAGCAGCCGCCAGCAGTCACCAGCAGCCGTTAGCAGCCGTCAGCAGTCACCACCAGCCGCCAGCAGCCGTCAGCAGTCACCAGCAGCCGCCAGCAGCCGTCAGCAGTCACCAGCAGCCGGCAGCAGCCACCAGCAGCCGTTTGCAGCCGCCAGCAGTCACCAGCAGCCGGGCACCAGCCACCAGCAGCTCGTCAGCAGCTGTCAGCAGTCACCAGCAGCCGGCAGCAGCTGTCAGCAGTCACCAGCAGCCGGCAGCAGCTGCCAGCAGTCACCAGCAGCCGGCAGCAGTCACCAGCAGCCGTTTGCAGCCGGGCAGCAGCCACCAGCAGCCGTCAGCAGCCGGCAGCAGCCACCAGCAGCCGTCAGCAGCCGGCAGCAGGCACCAGCAGCTGCCAGCAGCCGCCAGCAGTCACCAGCAGCCGTCAGCAGCCGTCAGCAGTCACCAGCAGCCGGGCAGCAGCCGGCAGCAGCCACCAGCAGCCGGCAGCAGCCACCAGCAGCCGTCAGCAGTCACCAGCAGCCGTTAGCAGCCGCCAGCAGTCACCAGCAGCCGTCAGCAGCCGTCAGCAGTCACCAGCAGCCGTCAGCAGCCGTCAGCAGTCACCAGCAGCTGGCAGCAGCTGTCAGCAGCCGTCAGCAGTCACCAGCAGTCCTTTGCAGCCGCCAGCAGTCACCAGCAGCCGGCACCAGTCACCAGCAGCCGGCAGCAGCCACCAGCAGCTGGCAGCAGCCACCAGCAGTCACCAGCAGCCTCAGCAGCTGGCAGCAGTCACCAGCAGTCACCAGCAGCTGTCAGCAGCCGTCAGCAGTCACCAGCAGCCGTCAGCAGCCGTCAGCAGCCGTCAGCAGCCGTCAGCAGTCACCAGCAGCCGTCAGCAGCCGTCAGCAGTCACCAGCAGCCGCCAGCAGCCGTCAGCAGTCACCAGCAGCCGGGCAGCAGCCGTCAGCAGCCGTTAGCAGTCACCAGCAGCCGTCTGCAGTCGTCAGCAGTCACCAGCAGCCGGGCACCAGTCACCAGCAGCCGGCAGCAGCCACCAGCAGCCGCCAGCAGCCACCAGCAGCCGCCAGCAGTCACCAGCAGCCGTCTGCAGCCGGCAGCAGCCACCAGCAGCCGGGCACCAGCCACCAGCAGCCGGCAGCAGCCACCAGCAGCTTGCCAGCAGTCACCAGCAGCCACCAGCAGCCGTCAGCAGCCGTCAGCAGTCACCAGCAGCCGTCAGCAGCCGGGCAGCAGCCGTCAGCAGCCGTCAGCAGCCGCCAGCAGCCACCAGCAGCCGTCAGCAGTCACCAGCAGCCGTCAGCAGCCGGCAGCAGCCACCAGCAGCCGTCAGCAGCCGGCAGCAGCCACCAGCAGCCGTCAGCAGCCGCCAGCAGTCACCAGCAGCCGGGCAGCAGCCACCAGCAGCCGTCTGCAGCCGTCAGCAGTCACCAGCAGCCGGGCACCAGCCACCAGCAGCCGGGCAGCAGCCACCAGCAGCCGTCAGCAGCCGTCAGCAGTCACCAGCAGCCGCCAGCAGTCACCAGCAGCTGTCAGCAGCCGGCAGCAGCCACCAGCAGCCGTCAGCAGTCACCAGCAGTCACCAGCAGCCGGCAGCAGCTGTCAGCAGCCGTTAGTAGTTGTTAGTAGTTACTAGTAGTTGTTAGTAGTTACTAGTAGTTGTTAGTAGTTGGTAGTAGTTACTAGTAGTTGTTAGTAGTTGGTAGTAGTTACTAGTAGTTGTTAGTAGTTGGTAGTAGTTACTAGTAGTTGTTAGTAGTTGGTAGTAGTTACTAGTAGTTGTTAGTAGTTGGTAGTAGTTACTAGTAGTTAGTAGTAGTAGTTGTTAGTAGTTGTTAGTAGTTACTAGTAGTTGTTTGTAGTTGTTAGTAGTTACTAGTAGTTGGTACTAGTTACTAGTAGTTGGTAGTAGTTACTAGTAGTTGGTAGTAGTTACTAGTAGTTACTAGTAGTTTTTAGTAGTTGGTGGTAGTTACTAGTAGTTACTAGTAGTTGTTAGTAGTTGTTAGTAGTTACTAGTAGTTGTTAGTAGTTGTTAGTAGTTGTTAGTAGTTGTTAGTAGTTACTAGTAGTTGTTAGTAGTTGTTAGTAGTTACTAGTAGTTGTTAGTAGTTGTTAGTAGTTGTTAGTAGTTGTTAGTAGTTGTTAGTAGTTGTTAGCAGTTGTTAGTAGTTACTAGTAGGTTTTAGTAGTTGTTAGTAGTTACTAGTAGTTGTTTGTAGTTGTTAGTAGTTACTAGTAGTTGGTACTAGTTACTAGTAGTTGGTAGTAGTTACTAGTAGTTGTTAGCATAACCACACTGACCTACTATTGGTAATCGCGCAATCTGATTGGCTACACAGGTGCCTACTATCGATCCGTAGAAGGCTCTCGGAGCGCGCGCGTAATCTTCGCTTAATTTTATCAATCAAATCCTTCAATAAATCAATTCTAGCGATATTCTGAGTTTAATAGATCGGTCAGTGGGTTATGCTAACACAATTAGACGGCTCGCTCTTGGTTTCTACCGGCTTTTGATAGTTGGCTCGGGGCTTCGCCCCTCGCCAACTATCAGCCGGTAGAAACCTCGAGCTCGCCGTCTAATTGTTAATTAGTAGTTGTTAGTAGTTACTAGTAGTTGTTAGTAGTTGGTAGTAGTTACTAGTAGTTGGTAGTAGTTGTTAGTAGTTACTAGTAGTTGGTAGTAGTTGTTAGTAGTTACTAGTAGTTACTAGTAGTTGTTAGTAGTTACTAGTAGTTGGTAGTAGTTACTAGTAGTTGGTAGTAGTTACTAGTAGTTGTTAGTAGTTGTTAGTAGTTGTTAGTAGTTGTTAGTAGTTGTTAGTAGTTGTTAGTAGTTGTTAGCAGTTGTTAGTAGTTACTAGTAGTTGTTAGTAGTTGTTAGTAGTTACTAGTAGTTGTTAGTAGTTGTTAGTAGTTACTAGTAGTTGTTAGTAGTTACTAGTAGTTGTTAGTAGTTGTTAGTAGTTATTAGTAGTTGTTAGTAGTTGTTAGTAGTTACTAGTAGTTGTTAGTAGTTACTAGTAGTTGTTAGTAGTTGGTAGTAGTTACTAGTAGTTGTTAGTAGTTGGTAGAAGTTACTAGTAGTTGTTAGTAGTTGGTAGTAGTTACTAGTAGTTGTTAGTAGTTGGTAGTAGTTACTAGTAGTTGTTAGTAGTTGGTAGTAGTTACTAGTAGTTGTTAGTAGTTGGTAGTAGTTACTAGTTGTTGGTAGTAGTTGGTAGTAGTTACTAGTAGTTGTTAGTAGTTGGTAGTAGTTATTAGTAGTTGGTAGTAGTTACTAGTAGTTACTAGTAGTTTTTAGTAGTTGGTGGTAGTTACTAGTAGTTACTAGTAGTTGGTAATAGTTGGTAGTAGTTACTAGTAGTTGTTAGTAGTTGTTAGTAGTTACTAGTAGTTGTTGGTAGTTGCTAGTAGTTGTTAGTAGTTACTAGTAGTTGTTGGTAGTTACTAGTAGTTGTTAGTAGTTGGTAGTAGTTACTAGTAGTTGGTAGTAGTTGGTAGTAGTTACTAGTAGTTGTTAGTAGTTGGTAGTAGTTACTAGTAGTTGTTAGTAGTTGGTAGTAGTTGTTAGTAGTTGTTAGTAGTTGTTAGTAGTTGTTAGTAGTTGTTAGTAGTTGTTACTAGTTACTAGTAGTTGGTAGTAGTTACTAGTAGTTGTTAGTAGTTGTTAGTAGTTACTAGTAGTTGGTAGTAGTTACTAGTAGTTGTTAGTAGTTGTTAGTAGTTGGTAGTAGTTACTAGTAGTTGTTAGTAGTTGGTAGTAGTTACTAGTTAACAATTAGACTACGAGCCCGAGATTTCTATGAGCAAATAGTCAACGAGGCGCAGCCGAGTTGACTATTGCTCAGAGAAAACGAGGGCGAGTAGTCTAATTGTTTTAGTAAAAACTCTAAAGGATTGCAGTCCAAAACCTACAATATTGTGCACTTTGAAGGCAAAAACCATGAAAAGTTACCGCTTAAAGAGCTACTCGCTCGCGCGACTGTTTTCTATCGGCGAATAGAAAACAGTGGGAGAACCAATCAGATTCGCGGATTTCCAATAGAACACAGCTGAGTTTCTACTAATAGTTGTTAGTAGTTGGTAGTAGTTACTAGTAGTTGTTAGTAGTAGTTACTACTACTAGTAGTTGTTAGTAGTTACTAGTAGTTGTTAGTAGTTACTAGTAGTTGTTAGTAGTTGTTAGTAGTTGGTAGTAGTTGGTAGTAGTTACTAGTAGTTGTTAGTAGTTACTAGTAGTTGTTAGTAGTTACTAGTAGTTTGTAGTAGTTACTAGTAGTTGTTAGTAGTTACTAGTAGTTGGTAGTAGTTACTAGTAGTTGTTAGTAGTTACTAGTAGTTGGTAGTAGTTACTAGTAGTTGTTAGTAGTTGTTAGTAGTTGTTAGTAGTTACTAGTAGTTGTTAGTAGTTACTAGTAGTTGTTAGTAGTTGGTAGTAGTTACTAGTAGTTGTTAGTAGTTACTAGTAGTTGGTAGTAGTTACTAGTAGTTGGTAGTAGTTGTTAGTAGTTACTAGTAGTTGGTAGTAGTTGTTAGTAGTTACTAGTAGTTGTTAGTAGTTGTTAGTAGTTGTTAGTAGTTGTTAGTAGTTGTTAGTAGTTGTTAGTAGTTGTTAGTAGTTGTTAGTAGTTGTTAGTAGTTACTAGTAGTTGGTAGTAGTTACTAGTAGTTGGTAGCAGTTGTTAGTAGTTACTAGTAGTTGGTAGTAGTTGTTAGTAGTTACTAGTAGTTGTTAGTAGTTGTTAGTAGTTGTTAGTAGTTGTTAGTAGTTGTTAGTAATTGTTAGTAGTTACTAGTAGTTACTAGTAGTTACTAGTAGTTGTTAGTAGTTACTAGTAGTTGGTAGTAGTTACTAGTAGTTGGTAGTAGTTACTAGTAGTTGTTAGTAGTTTTTAGTAGTTGGTAGTAGTTACTAGTAGTTGTTAGTAGTTGTTAGTAGTTACTAGTAGTTGGTAGTAGTTGGTAGTAGTTGGTAGTAGTTACTAGTAGTTGTTAGTAGTTGTTAGTAGTTGTTAGTAGTTGTTAGTAGTTGTTAGTAGTTGTTAGTAGTTGTTACTAGTTACTAGTAGTTGGTAGTAGTTACTAGTAGTTGTTAGTAGTTGTTAGTAGTTACTAGTAGTTGGTAGTAGTTACTAGTAGTTGTTAGTAGTTGTTAGTAGTTGGTAGTAGTTACTAGTAGTTGTTAGTAGTTGGTAGTAGTTACTAGTTAACAATTAGACTACGAGCCCGAGATTTCTATGAGCAAATAGTCAACGAGGCGCAGCCGAGTTGACTATTGCTCAGAGAAAACGAGGGCGAGTAGTCTAATTGTTTTAGTAGAAACTCTAAAGGATTGCAGTCCAAAACCTACAATATTGTGCACTTTGAAGGCAAAAACCATGAAAAGTTACCGCTTAAAGAGCTACTCGCTCGCGCGACTGTTTTCTATCGGCGAATAGAAAACAGTGGGAGAACCAATCAGATTCGCGGATTTCCAATAGAACACAGCTGAGTTTCTACTAATAGTTGTTAGTAGTTGGTAGTAGTTACTAGTAGTTGTTAGTAGTAGTTACTACTACTAGTAGTTGTTAGTAGTTACTAGTAGTTGTTAGTAGTTACTAGTAGTTGTTAGTAGTTGTTAGTAGTTGGTAGTAGTTGGTAGTAGTTACTAGTAGTTGTTATTAGTTACTAGTAGTTGTTAGTAGTTACTAGTAGTTTGTAGTAGTTACTAGTAGTTGTTAGTAGTTACTAGTAGTTGGTAGTAGTTACTAGTAGTTGTTAGTAGTTACTAGTAGTTGGTAGTAGTTACTAGTAGTTGTTGGTAGTTACTAGTAGTTGTTAGTAGTTACTAGTAGTTGTTAGTAGTTACTAGTAGTTGTTGGTAGTTACTAGTAGTTGTTGGTAGTTACTAGTAGTTGTTAGTAGTTACTAGTAGTTGTTAGTAGTTACTAGTAGTTGTTAGTAGTTACTAGTAGTTGTTGATAGTTACTTGTCGTTGTTGGTAGTTACTAGTAGTTGTTTGTAGCTGTTAGTAGTTGTTAGTAGTTACTAGTAGTTGTTGGTAGTTGCTAGTAGTTGTTAGTAGTTACTAGTAGTTGTTGGTAGTTACTAGTAGTTGTTGGTAGTTACTAGTAGTTTTTAGTAGTTACTAGTAGTTGTTAGTAGTTACTAGTAGTTGTTAGTAGTTACTAGTAGTTGTTGGTAGTTACTAGTAGTTGTTAGCGGAGCTCCTTAGCGGCCCGTAAGGGCCGCAGAGCGGAGCACCATACCCATAAAAAAAACACATGAAAAAAAAACACATGAAATAAAATAGGTAACCTATGCATCCGAGTTTTCATGGTCATCATGGCTAGCGGCATGCCTCGCGGGCGCGTACGGCGTACGGTGTTGCGCACATCCGGGATCTTGAAAGGTCTTGACAACTCGCGCAGTACTGGCGCGAAATAATTTTGCAGTGTGAGGTCTCTTGGCAAAGAAATTTTCAAAATTACTACGTATTTTTAAATCCTATTCAGCTAGTCTGAAAGTTAGAACTTGAGACAAACATATTTATTTTGGCTCCTTGTTATGCCGATGACTACAAACGAGAGCAGGGTAAACTTAACTTCGAGGAAACAGGGTTTAAGCGATTTGCGACGGGAAAGAGATCGCGAGAGATCCAGAAAACCCGGACAGAAAGCAGGCGAAAAAGTATAGCAAAGCGCCTGTCGCACCTGGTAGCAAAGTAGCGAAGAAAAGCGACTAAAATAGCAAGAGAGGTGCCGAGAAAACAGGCAAAGAAATAGCGGAGAACAAGGGAACGGAGATAAAACGAGCAGACGAGTGTACCTACTGCGGCCAACTGGTGAAGGTGAGTACAAAACTGCAGTGTTTCCGTCATTTATACGCAAAGCTGTAAGCTTATATTTACGGCACATTTTACTTGCTTTCGCCACTAAGCATTTGCTTGTGACATGAACAATGTTGAAAAATACTATTCGTTAAAATTCAGTTTTACCAGGTTTTACTGATCAAATAGGAGGATTTGATTATGTAAACAAATAATTGTTGGGCCTTCGAGTAACGAATTCACAAAGAATATTACTTCAACACATCTCGAAGAAAATAAAGCTTACGATTTTTAAATGCTTGTGATATGATTATTTTGTTTTACAGTGCTGGAAGAGCAGCTGAGATGAGAATGAAAGTGATGTCAGTTTGCACGAAGCACCTGGAATTTCGTTTCGTTTCGAGTGAAATAGATCGATTCAGTGTATGCAGTTTATTGATATTCATGATGGAGGTAAAATTACTGTTCATTTAGTCAGAGTAAATAAACTTCAGCTTCATTACGTAGCTCTTTCGTTCCCAAATATATTAAATAATCCACTTGTCATGTAGTTCTGTTCACTATTGAGCGTTCATGTGGATTACATAACAATGTCACCAATTTTGAGATTTTGAGGTCTGTTTTGCTGGTTTCATTCAGAATGTCAACAGTAAATGTTATATTTGTCATAAAAAAATCACAATCTTGTTGTGGAATTTGGAAAATGCACACAACAAAGGTTAATGACTACTGGAAAACTGGAATCTTTGTGAGTAAATTCATGCCATTTTAGACACTGTATGCAGCTGTGCATGCAAACTTATTATTAATTAAATGTGTATCTTTAAAAATCTTAGTATTACTGTTAAGAGAAAAGCTTTTAAGATGTGGCAATGTTTTTCCTATGCATGTACATGTATATATAGGGGTAGAGGGGAGGGGGAGTATTTAAAGGCCAAACCTTTTAATTAAGAGGGAGTGTAAGGGTTTGCAGTGGTGCTTTGAGTTTATTAAAATATTCACAGTAGAACCCTGCTAACTCGAACTCTGAAGGGAAACGAAAATGAGTTCGAGTTAGCGGGGTTTTTCGAGTTAGCGGGGTTGATTGAATATTTTATTTGCCAAGTTAATAATTGATAGTTTACTGATTTTTAAGCACTTCAGTATACAGTACTGTGCAAATTGAACTTATCTTGCCAGAAACTCTAAAGCGACCACACATTCTTTTGTTAAGAGTGGAAAATGACTGTCAAATACATGATCTGTTCATTGCTATAATCAATGGGCAACCGTTGCGAGTTGCAAGTTCCGGAATTCGAGTTATCAGGGTAAAAAGTTTGACCCAAATTTTGTTCAAGGGAAACAAAATTTAGTTCGAGTTAGCGTGGTTTTCGAGTTATCCGAGTTCGAGTTAACTGAGTAAAAATGACTGAAAAGTGGGGTCAAATCCAAGGGAAATGGAAGTGAGTTCGAGTTAGCAAGGTTGTTCGAGTTATCCGAGTTCGAGTTACCGGGTTTTTTTTCTGTAGTTGACTTCGCAGTTATCAGTAAAAAAAAATAGTCTGTTCTGATACATCTCTGTTAAATATATAAGGTATCCTTTCGCATCCAGTAGTTTTGCTTCACTTTGTACAAGCTTGCGTTAAGTGTTCTGTTTTATAAATTATTGATATTCATGCCAATTAATCAATTTAATCTGTGGCATTTGACTTTTTTCAGGGTTAACATGAGTTTCAGAGACACAAAAACAGAATGTGGACAAGGACATCAAAAGAAAACAGGAAGGATTAAGATTATCCAGCTTGATGTTTGGGTGTCTTCATGATGCCATTTTCAAGAGACTAGTAAATTACATGTAAATTGAAATCAAGAAAAGCTGCAAATGAGCAAAGTTTATATTTTAAATGTTAACGTATTTACAGTGTACTTCAGAAAACAACTTCTTGATTGACCTGTCTCTTTCACATCTTTTTAGATGTAACAAGGGCATTATGAAGTGATCTTTTTAAGAATATGCAGCCAAAACAGTAACAGCAGAAATGAATGGGAGTTTAAAATTTCTATTTTCAATGTTTTGGCTGGTAAGAAACCACATGTGACCAAGCTAAAATCTCTTTGGCCGGTTAACATGACCTGTAAGTGTCCAAATATTTTGAGCCCTCGACTACACAGGACTTACATGTAGTTGTCTAATTACTGTATATCATAAGATCTTTGGTTGATCTTGGGGGAGGTAGTGGAGTTAAAAAGCAATGTAATAATTTGAATTTGGATTGGTAATGCTGAAACTGGTGGTACTGTAATTCTAAAGTATAGACGTTAAAATCGTGATTGCAAGCAATATGCAATACCAATTTCATTCTTATGTGTTGTATGCTGTGTACAATTTATAAGAACAGCTATAATGTTAAAATTAGTGAAATATTCTAAAGCCAGATAAAATTTGCAGTATCCATTAGGTACCATGAAGCAACCAAATTGTGACTCATTTGCTTACTTTGTGAACTCCATGACGAATGGGCAACATGACTCCACAAAAATGTGTACAATAAAGCATACAAATTTTTAAAAGAGCAGTTAAAGTATTGATGCTATATTTTTTTCTTGCATAGTTTTATACACAAGCAAACATGATTCTATTTTTTCTGCGTAATCAAAGAACAAAACTGAGTTTGAGACTCACAAACAATATTCTATCTTCCCAGAATTTTTTTTTTTTATTTCTGTAAGTGAAGTGAAACCCCTTAAGAGGAAGGGGACTCAAAAAGACATGTAAAAGTAAAAAAGGTGCTATCATCCTTTTTTTTGGGGGGGGGGGGGGGGTGGGATGGGGTTACAGAATGTCCCTTCTTTGCTTCCAGTTAGTTTCACTCCGGTTTGCTTGTAGTTAGGTTCACCCCTGTTTGCTTGCAGTTAGCTTAATTCATCCGGTGTGCTTGGGATTAGCTTTTACTCTAGTTTGCTTGTGGTTAGCTTTCACTCCGGTTTGCTTGGCATTAGCTTATGGCAATATGCTGTAAACCCTTTGCTACATGTATGACCTCTGCCATTTCCATTCAAAATTAAAATATAGGCAAATAGTGAAAATAAAAACGAATGTATGAAAAAAAGAAAATTAACCATATTCTTAATTTAGATGTATATTATTTCCTTTATACTCTAAATGTTAAGTGATTTGCTAATTTACCACGTGATATGCCTATCTACCCCAACATGCAGCCCTACTACCCCCTCCTTATCTACACGAAGGTTACATAATTACCCGTTTTGCAGCATAATTTCCCATCCAGACTTCTGGATCATAATGCTGTCGGTGGAATTAAAACGTTTTGATTGATTTTGTTTGTTCTCGGCTTATTTGGTGTTGCTGTATACGGTACTCCCATATAAGGGCTATACGGGTATGTGCTGCTCAACAGGGTGTGCCTTTTGCCTCTCTGACTCTGAAACAGGGTATACAAATCACCCTTTTGACTGTGGAACACTATCAAGTTTAGCTATGAAACTCCGCTCCTCTCATTGGTTTTTCTCCAAGCCACAGACAAAGTCAAGTGAGCGCTTTGTGATGTACGCTAGTGTTTTTATATCTATCTTCATATATTTTTCATTGTGGATATTGTTTGGAACAGGGTACCTATTTTGCACTGTTTGTCTGGAACAGGGTCGCAAATTGAGCCGTTTTTCTCTGGAACAGGTCCAGAGTCTCAGCGACTCAGTGGCACACCCCTTTAGTAAATTTTAGGTAGTACCTCTTTCCCCCCCCCCCCCCCCCCCCGGGACACGGTAAAAAAAAAAGTAAGTAACAATATTAATATTTATAAAAAAAAAAAAAAAAAAAAAAAAAACGAATATTATATTCTTAGCCTTAAAATTGTACAATGGCTTGAATTCAGGTTTCAATAAAGTGCAAAATAATTAACTGGGGAGCTCCGCTTTTAGGCTTGCCTAAATCTATATATTAGTAGTTACTGGTAGTTGTTGGTAGCTGTTAGTTGTTGTTAGTAGTTACTGGTAGTTGTTGGTAGTTGTTGGTAGCTGTTAGTTGTTGTTGGTAGTTACTAGTATTTGTTAGTAGTTGTTGGTAGTTGTTGGTAGCTGTTAGTAGTTGTTAGTAGTTACTGGTTGTTGTTGCTAGTTACTAGTAGTTGTTGGTAGCTGTTAGTAGTTGTGAGTAGTTACTAGTAGTTGTTAGTAGTTACTAGTAGTTGTTGGTAGCTGTTAGTTGTTGTTAGTAGTTACTAGTAGTTGTTGGTAGCTGTTAGTAGTTGTTAGTAGTTACTAGTAGTTGTTGGTAGCTGTTAGTAGTTGTTAGTAGTTACTAGTAGTTGTTGGTAGTTGTTGGTAGCTGTTAGTTGTTGTTAGTAGTTACTAGTTAACAATTAGACGACGAGCCCGAGTTTTCTATGAGCAAATAGTCAACGAGGCGCAGCCGAGTTGACTATCGCTCATAGAAAACGAGGGCGAATAGTCTAATTGTTTTAGTAGAAACTCTTAAGGATTGCAGTCCAAAACATACAATATTGTGCACTTTGAAGACAAAAATCAAGAAAATTTACCACTTTTAAAAGAGGTACTCGCGCGCGCGACTCTTTTCTATCGGCGAATAGAAAACAGTGGGAGAACCAATCAGATTCGCGGATTTCCAATAGAACACAGCTTAGTTTCTACTAATAGTTGTTAGTAGTTACTGGTTGTTGTTGGTAGTTACAAGTAGTTGTTGGTAGTTACTAGTAGTTGTTGGTAGTTACTAGTAGTTGTTAGTAGTTACTGGTTGTTGTTGCTAGTTACTAGTAGTTGTTGGTAGTTGTTGGTAGCTGTTAGTTGTTGTTGGTAGTTACTAGTAGTTGTTGGTAGCTGTTAGTAGTTGTTAGTAGTTACTGGTAGTTGTTGGTAGCTGTTAGTAGTTGTTAGTAGTTACTGGTTGTTGTTGGTAGCTGTTAGTAGTTGTTAGTAGTTACTAGTAGTTGTTAGTAGTTACTAGTAGTTACTAGTAGTTGTTAGTAGTTACTAGTAGTTGTTGGTAGCTGTTAGTAGTTGTTAGTAGTTACTGGTAGTTGTTAGTAGTTACTAGTAGTTGTTAGTAGTTACTAGTAGTTGTTAGTAGTTACTAGTAGTTGTTGTAGCTGTTAGTAGTTGTTAGTAGTTACTGGTAGTTGTTGGTGGCTGTTAGTAGTTGTTAGTAGTTACTGGTTGTTGTGAGTAGTTACTAGTAGTTGTTAGTAGTTACTAGTAGTTGTTAGTAGTTACTAGTAGTTGTTGTAGCTGTTAGTAGTTGTTAGTAGTTACTGGTAGTTGTTGGTGGCTGTTAGTAGTTGTTAGTAGTTACTGGTTGTTGTGAGTAGTTACTAGTAGTTGTTGTAGCTGTTAGTAGTTGTTAGTAGTTACTGGTAGCTGTTAGTAGTTGTTAGTAGTTACTAGTAGTTGTTGGTAGTTACTAGTAGTTGTTAGTAGTTACTAGTAGTTGTTAGTAGTTACTAGTAGTTACTAGTAGTTGTTAGTAGTTACTAGTAGTTGTTGGTAGCTGTTAGTAGTTGTTAGTAGTTACTGGTAGTTGTTAGTAGTTACTAGTAGTTGTTAGTAGTTACTAGTAGTTGTTAGTAGTTACTAGTAGTTGTTGTAGCTGTTAGTAGTTGTTAGTAGTTACTGGTAGTTGTTGGTGGCTGTTAGTAGTTGTTAGTAGTTACTGGTTGTTGTGAGTAGTTACTAGTAGTTGTTGTAGCTGTTAGTAGTTGTTAGTAGTTACTGGTAGCTGTTAGTAGTTGTTAGTAGTTACTAGTAGTTGTTGGTAGTTACTAGTAGTTGTTAGTAGTTACTAGTAGTTGTTGGTAGTTACTAGTAGTTGTTAGAAGTTGTTAGTAGTTGTTAGTAGTTACTGGTAGTTGTTGGTGGCTGTTAGTAGTTGTTAGTAGTTACTAGTAGTTGTTGGTGGCTGTTAGTAGTTGTTAGTAGTTACTAGTAGTTGTTGGTAGTTGTTGGTAGCTGTTAGTAGTTGTTAGTAGTTACTAGTAGTTGTTGGTAGCTGTTAGTTGTTGTTTATAGTTACTAGTAGTTTTTGGTAGCTGTTAGTTGTTGTTAGTAGTTACTAAGCAATTATTGGATGAGGTTGAGCATGATATCGTGAATTATCAAAACCGAGGTCTGTATTATCTGCCTCAGCCTCCGGCTTCGGCAGATAATACAGACACGAGGTTTTGATAATTCACGATATCATGCGAAAACCGAATTCAATAATTGTTTTATTATACGTTTTTAAACAATTATTTGCCATCACTTTTTCTAGCACTGGCGTAAAACTTCGTAAGAATATTGGCCAAAGCGGTTTTATCTTGTGGTTCCTCCTGGTTTTTCTCTCTCAAATAATCATTCAGAATTTTTACACTTGTTTTTGTTGTTCTCTTGGTGTTTTTAGAATCTTTGTTCTCGATCAAAACTTTCATTTTCTTATTGGAATCGGAGGCGAATCGCTCAGCCATATTTTCGAAAGTTTGACAGCACTACACGGACGAGGGGCCTGGAAACTAGGCGGACTTTGAACTTGACATGATAACCCAATATCTGCTGCAGATATTGGGTTATCATGTCAAGTTCACATGCTACTGTATATTGACTGAATGCTCTCGACCAATCACATGTTTCAAAGTAATTCTAATGTATAATAATAGTAGTTGTTGGTAGCTGTTAGTAGTTGTTAGTAGTTACTAGTAGTTGTTGGTAGCTGTTAGTAGTTGTTAGTAGTTACTGGTTGTTGTTAGTAGTTACTAGTAGTTGTTGGTAGCTGTTAGTAGTTGTTAGTAGTTACTAGTAGTTGTTGGTAGCTGTTAGTAGTTGTTAGTAGTTACTAGTAGTTGTTGGTAGCTGTTAGTAGTTGTTAGTAGTTACTAGTAGTTGTTGGTAGCTGTTAGTAGTTGTTAGTAGTTACTAGTAGTTGTTGGTAGCTGTTAGTTGTTGTTAGTAGTTACTAGTAGTTGTTGGTAGCTGTTAGTTGTTGTTAGTAGTTACTAGTAGTTGTTGGTAGCTGTTAGTAGTTGTTGGTAGTTACTAGTAGTTGTTGGTAGCTGTTAGTAGTTGTTAGTAGTTACTGGTTGTTGTTGGTAGCTGTTAGTAGTTGTTAGTAGTTACTAGTAGTTTTTGGTAGCTGTTAGTAGTTGTTGGTAGTTACTAGTAGTTTTTGGTAGCTGTTAGTAGTTGTTGGTAGTTACTAGTAGTTGTTGGTAGCTGTTAGTAGTTGTTAGTAGTTACTAGTAGTTTTTGGTAGCTGTTAGTAGTTGTTGGTAGTTACTAGTAGTTGGTAGTAGTTACTAGTAGTTGGTAGTAGTTACTAGTAGTTGTTAGTAGTTGTTAGTAGTTACTGGTAGCTGTTAGTAGTTGTTGGTAGTTACTAGTAGTTGTTGGTAGCTGTTAGTTGTTGTTAGTAGTTACTAGTAGTTGTTGGTAGCTGTTAGTTGTTGTTAGTAGTTACTGGTTGTTGTTGGCAGTTGTTGTTGTTGTTGTTTTTTTTTTAACTTTATTAATAATACACAACAAAACTTACAGAACAGTACTTACGTAGATGCTTACAGTATATTATTTACATTAGTTTCAATAGACTACAATATGTTATTACATCACTTACAAACGTTTAATTACAGCAGTTTGACATAACATTGTCTTTTCCCTATATGTACTTACTAGTCATAGTCGCCACATACAATTCTAAAAGCTATAACAGATGTTTAAACGGTTAGTTATGTTTACACTATATTTGTGACCCTCCACGGGAAAACAGTGAATAAGGTGAACGCACGCGCACGGCACGCTCGCACGTTTAAACAAAAGATGCGTGTCTCAACACGGTAGCACCGTGTAAGTCACTCTCCTCATTAGCTGCAAAGCTATTGTTTTTCCTCGCACGCTTAAAACAAAGGAGCGTGTTAAGACACGGTCATCGTGTTTCGGTGACACGGTCTTCTTAACACGGTCATCCTGACACGGTAATCATAACACGGTCATCGTGACACGGTCACCGTGTTAATGCGTGCACAATGTTAACATGATGACCGTGTCAACAAACCCTAACTTCCCCGGGGAAGGAAATGATCGAGCAATTTCATTACTATTGTTCTTACTTACCAGGGAAGCTTAGTTGTTTCCAATTCCATAAGAGAAAGCTCGAATATTCTGATATTTTACACTGGAAATTTCCCTTTTATGCACTTTGCTTGTCAAAACCACGGACGGTTCATGATTTCGGTGTTAAAGCTATTTAAAACCAGCATTCGTGTACGAAGAAGCATGACTGAGACGCGACGTTCTTTGGTTTCCAGGAATTTAAATTCTTTTTTGGTTTGGTTGTAGAAGTGAAGTCGCTCGAGCTCGAACAATCACTCATTCGCTCCAAGCGGCCGTTCAAGGCATGAAACTTACAACACGAAACAATTTTTTCGACCCCGGAATCCCTCGGTCGGACAACAACGCCTTTTCATTTTCATGCTTCGCAAATTCGGCCAAGTATAATTTCATTACATCTTGCCGCGAAAACTTATTACCGTTCGCAGCGCCGTTGCGAGTCAAACTTTATTGACCTCGAGCAGTTCATCTTTGACTCAGTCTATCGAGCGAGGAAAAAATCGCAAGCGAAATACGAGAGACCGTTTTGTCGATCGTGATTATTTTAGCTTTTTTTAATTTTGCTTAAGGTGGCTCTGATCCGTAGTTATTTTAGGTGCACTCGTCCATGTCAAACTTTGCGTCATAACTTTTTCGGCTTTGACGCGATCGCTTTGAAACTTTGGGAAAACTTTCGATTTAATTTGATTTCACTTGTGAATAATATTTTTAATATTGCTGGACCCCACTTTTTGGACAAAATCGCGTCCAGTAAAAAGTTGCTGGTATATTTTTGCTAAATTTCTGGAATCAGCTTATATTCACTTGATACATACGGGGGTGTCGAATGGTTAATGCGAGACTTTGCGAGACGACGAGACTGATATCTTTTCTGCGAGTCCGAGACCTTTTTAGCCTTGCAAAAGAAATCGAGACTCCGAGAAGGCGTCAAAGAAAAATTCGAGACGACGAGACCCCTGAAATTTGGCTAAAATTTTGCGAGACCCGCAGTTTTTGAAGGACCATTCACCACCTCCACATACCATAGCCAAGTTTCAGGAAAATCGTTGGAGCAGAAGTCGGGAAATACTTAGGTAATGCAAATTCAACTCTTACATTTTTTCATTTACAGCTCACTAGAACTAAAACAATAGAACTTCGTTCGCACTTGAATGTGCAAAAAAAAGTTTTTTTAGCCTGCGCGGGCGCGTGGATTTTCGATGAACAAAACTTTTTTTTTTTTCATTTGCAGCTCACTAAAACTAAAACAATAGAACTTCTTTCGCGCTCGAATTTGAAAAAAAAAGTTGTTTTTTTTTAGCCAGCGCGGGCGCGTGGATTTTCGAAGAACAAACTTTTTTTTCATCTACAGCTTACAAGAACTAAAACAATAGAACCTCGCTCTGACTTGAATGTGCCAAAAAGTTTTTTAAGCCTGCGCGGGCAAGTGGATTTCCGAAGAACAAAACTTTTTTTCATTTACCGCTCACTAGAACTAAAACAGAAGAACTTCGCTCGGGCTCGAATGTGCAAAAAAAATTTTTAACCAGCGCAGGCGCGTGGATTTTCGAAGAACAAACTTTTATTTCATCTACAGCTTACAAGAACTAAAACAATAGAACCTCGCTCTGACTTGAATGTGCCAAAAAGTTTTTTAAGCCTGCGCGGGCAAGTGGATTTCCGAAGAACAAAACTTTTTTTTCATTTACCGCTCACTAGAACTAAAACAGAAGAACTTCGCTCGGGCTCGAATGTGCAAAAAAAAATTTTTAACCAGCGCAGGCGCGTGAATTTTCGAAGAACAAAACTTTTTTTTCATCTACAGCTTACAATAACTAAAACAATAGGACTTCGCTCCGGCCTGAATGTTCCAAAAAGCTTTTTTAGCCTGCGTGGGCAAGTGGATTTCCGAAGAACAAAACTTTTTCATTTACAGCTCACTAGAACTAAAATAATTATTTAAGTGAGAAAGGCAATGATATTTAGAGCAAAACAACGATTCTCCCAGCGATGTGTCTGGCTGGTAAGTTGCATGCAGGAAATCTGCCGTGTTTAAAACAAGTCTAGCGTGTTAAGAAATCTACCGTGTTGAGAAGTCTAGCGTGTTAAGAAATCTACCGTGTTAAGAAGCTTAGCGTGTTAAGAAATCTACCGTGTTGAAAATAACCGTGTCAATCTACCGTGTTATAAAACAAAGATCTACCGTGTTAGCCAAATGGAAACAAAGACCACAAGCACGTTGCTGAAAATCAATTGTTTTAATTCGCATAATCGCACGACAAGCGTGTCGTGTTAGGACCGTGCGAACGTGTTGCTTCCGTGCCGTGCGCGTGCGTTCACCTTATTCCCTATTTTCCCGTGGAGGGTCACATTTATAATTTTAAGATTTACAAAATAAAGGCCCATGTTAGCTGAAAATTTTCTAATGTTTTTTTGCAATTGCGATCTCCCTAAGTATTTGCAATTTGTCTTTTACCCGTAGTAGAAAGCTGTGGAAACAAAGTTCATCTTGTGTGACCATTTGTGCAGAAAATGTAATATTTCGCTAGTAGAATAAGGTAATTTAGAGGCTGCCAGTGCGATGTCTTTTCAAAAAAGCCGTACAATAATTTACTTTGATCTAAGCGTATCGTTTCGTGCGTTTTCTCGTACCACTAGCTATGAAAAGTTTTCCAAAAGGAGGTCGTTTTGATGCAAGTAACTAATAAATGGTTCAAGGTTTGTATTTCGTTTTTGCAAAGAGGACAGGTATCGTTTTCTGAGATACCGTCACGATATAAACTCATTTGGGTAGGTAGTATGTTGTGTATAATTTTAAATTGAAACATTAGTAGCTTAACAT
>NC_135759.1:6453336-6489341 GCF_052425735.1 Oculina patagonica
ATTTTTTATATGATAAGCCTCGGATAACTAGGACAACCTCTCATCAATCCTAGAGGCTTAAATGGAAAGTTCAAAACATGAGCTAAGAGGGGCTTTAATGTTATGTTTCCATTTTGTACTTGGTACAATTTGGCATTTACCTTGTTTTCTATTCATTATCGTACATCACCATACACGAGAAAAAAGTAAAAGGGAAGATTTACATAAGGCTACAGTTGAAATGAGACTTCTACAATATTCTGACGTGTTTCATGTTATTTGTTTACATCCAGTTGCAGAGAGGGAACACAAGAGTACTAAAGGTAACAATGAATACCTCCACAATTTGTTCAAAAAAATTTAAAAGCGGAGCTCCCCATTTAATTTATTTTCACTGGAGCTAACAATGTTTTCATTCTAGTAAATAAGCGGCCAAACTACTAATGTTTACGGTGGTTTATAGGTGCAAGACAAATTTAAATTGCTCACGGTTAAACTGAATGTCTGCAGTACGATAAAAATAATAATCTTAAAGCAGTGCGAGGGTCATTACTTATGGCACAAAAAAATACTTTAGAGTACAGTAAATTAGTAGAATATTTCAATTTCAATTATGATTTCCTCAACTAAGAGCAGCCGCTAAACAATGTTTCTTTCACCACATCAGTGAAACCGAAAATAAAAATGTACGTACTGTATGAACAAACTCGCGAGTTATTAAAATAGCAGTTACGCTTACACGACAATTGTAGAAATTTTCGCTGAAAAAAATACTACAAATTTCTCGTGTAAAGGAACAGCTGTTTATTTTGTTAAAGTAATTTTGTTCACAGTTTGACAGTAATGCCGTGTTTCATGTTTCATGTTATCTTTTCTTTTCATTTCCAGTTGTTGGAGCCTGTATCGGCGAAGGTAACAATAAAGATTTTTTTACATTTTTTGTATGAGCATCAGATAACTAAGTCAACATTTCATCAATCCTAGAGTCTTAAATGGAAAGTTCAAAAAGTGAGCCAAGAGGGGCTTTCTAGGGGGAGGATACCCCCAGACCCCCTACGTTCTCGCGGCGCTCATACGCCCCCCCCCCCCCTCCATGAAAAATCGTGAATACAGTCCTGTGATGACACGGAAACTTGAAATAGATACAACATTATGACAACACAGCACAATACAACAACATCAACACAACACCTACCGCACAACTGCAACCATTTGACTGTATTTTATTGTTTTAATATTCTAACCACTTCTATCTTTTCGGGTTCATTTCCAGATGTTGGAGCAAGTGTCGAGAGAGGTAACAGTGAAACATTTTTACAATTTTTATACGATAAGCCTAAGATAAGTAAGAAAACATCTCATCAATCCCAGAGTCTTAAATAAAAAGTTAAAAAAAAGAGTAAGGAGGGGATTTAATGTTGTGTTTCCATTTTGCACTTGGGGGTTTCCTATTCATTATCGTACATCACCATACACGTGAAAAAAAAAGTAAAAGGAAAGATTTCCATAAGGCTACAATTGAAATAAAACTTCTACAATATGCTGACGTGTTTCATGTTATCTTTTTTTTTTCATTTCCAGATGTTGCAGCCTGTATCGGCGAAGGTAACAATGAAGGATTTTTACATTTTTTATATGATAAGCCTCGGATAACTAGGACAACATCTCATCAATCCTAGAGTCTTAAATGGAAAGTTCAAAAAGTGAGCTAAGAGGGGCTTTAATGTTATGTTTCCATTTTGTACTTGGTACAATTTGGCATTTACCTTGTTTTCTATTCATTATCGTACATCACCATACACGAGAAAAAAGTAAAAGGGAAGATTTACATAAGGCTACAGTTGAAATGAGACTTCTACAATATTCTGACGTGTTTCATGTTATTTGTTTACATCCAGTTGCAGAGAGGGAACACCAGAGTACTAAAGGTAACAATGAATACCTCCACAATTTTTTCAAAAAAATTTAAAAGCGGAGCTCCCCATTTAATTTATTTTCACTGGAGCTAACAATGTTTTCATTCTAGTAAATAAGCGGCCAAACTACTAATGTTTACGGTGGTTTATAGGTGCAAGACAAATTTAAATTGCTCACGGTTAAACTGAATGTCTGCAGTACGACAAAAATAATAATCTTAAAGCAGGGCAAATGTTATTACTAATGGCACGAAAAAATACTTTAGAGTACAGTAAATTAGCAGAATATTTACCTTGTTTCAATTTCAATTATGATTTCCTCATGCTTGAGCAGCTGCTAAACAATGTTTCTTTCGACGCATCAGTGAAACGGAAAATAAAAATGTACGTACCGTATGAACAAACTCGCGAGTTATTAAAATAGCAGTTACGCTTACACGACGAATGTAGAAATGTTCGCTGAAAAAATACCACAAATTTCTCGTGTAAAGTAACAGCTGTCTATTTTGTTAAAGTAATTTTGTTCACAGTTTGACAGTAATGCCGTTTACGTACAGTAAAATCTACAACAACTGACTGTGTGCTGTAATTTAGATTAAAACAGAAGACAGTTCTATAGAAATTATTTTGCAGTGAAATGCTCCAATCTTTCGATAAAGAATGACTTCTTACATTCTTTATCCCACACTCACGATGCAAAAAGCGGCTACTGGAAATCAAGATGTACAACTCGTACACACAGCGAGAAGTTTCTTGCGAATTGAACCGCTAATAGCGGTATTTCGAGAAAACGTTTTGCTAAATAGAACCACTGTTATACGGATTTAAACTTTTGAAGTTTTGATTTTGAATTTATTTTCGTTGAAACACTTTGGAGAGAGTAACTTTTATGTTCTCAATAGTCTAGGCGGCCGAACGTGTGCGTGTTCAATGGAATATATGCGGCGCGAGATTTGAAGGAGTTGCCAAAAATATCGTGCGCGTAATACGTTAAAAAAGCTATTTATGTAGCGGGAGATTTCAATGCTTTTAACAGTGTTTTCGGGCGAAAAAAGCTGAGAAAAGCGAAATAAATCCTGCGGGGTTTGTCAGTCCACTGCTTTCTCGTCAACGGGCACGTTCGCTGCGTCATCCCTCTGCGTCATCCAACCATGGCGGTCATGGCGCTTGAATAAAATTACATAAGAGTGAATTTTCTGCTTTTTAAGCGATATAAAATAGTTTTGCGATCCTCTTATAGAATTGTTACCAAAAGAGACGTCAATATGCCTTTTTTTTGGATAAATCGGTGGTCATTTTTTTTATCTCTTGCCCTCTGTACAGTTTCATCAACATTTAATGTACACTAAATAATCTCTACGAGTTATTCAGTGTAAATGCAAGCTTCATCAAGATGAAGAAATTTGTTTAGAATTACTTCAAACTGCCGAGTTTGTATTCAGGGCTCGCACACGCGCTAGTCAGATGGTGTAAACATGATTTTCAGAACACGTTTAGAGTAAATAAGTAATAGTAATTGGACTGAGTGGAGTACAATTCAGGGAGTAATCGGGCGAGTCATTTCGATTTGAAATTACGAGCACGATTACTCTCTGAATTGTACGACACGAGGTCCAATTACTAATTAATCGTGTCAATAACAAAATTCGAGGTTAGGAAGTCTTTAGGAACCTTTTCTGTGAGATAAAGTCAAAGGTAAATTCAGTTGGTTGCACAAAAAGTTAGAAAACAGCAAGAAAAAACCCATTCAAATGCGCATGATTGACGCGCGGATGGCGTAGGTGTCCAATTACAGGTATCCAATTTAAAGTTGCTCAAATTGGATACCTGTAATTGGACACCCACGTGATCGCGCGCCGATTACGCGACAAATAGGCGCGCACAGAAACGATACGAGTAAGTGAAAAACTCACGGCAGTATTAAATAAACTCACAGCAGAACATCACAGTAAGGGATCACCCGCCGTCCTAAAATAAGTGTTAGCAATTCAGTACATTTTGTTGCCTTACATTTTCGTCTTGTCCTTTACCTCAGCGGATTTGATTGATATTTAGTTTAGCTTTGCTTCAACACAATAATTTTGTATTTCTGTTCATGACATCCGCAGATTCAGCCGTAAACAAGTAAACTGGACTTGCACGAGGATTATATCTTTCAACGACGCAACTATTTCGGATCTTCTCGTAAACCGTTTTCGTTTGACACAATTTCACGGACTATAGACGACTTTGGGGAAAGTTCTGCCTTGCAAATTTTACTCGCGTTTCCTTCAACTTTTACAGTGAACACCGCGCAATAAATTTTGCCGCGGTTTCATGCCATCACTTCGATTAGATCAAAGTGAAACGTCCACAGTATCCAGTCCAAAAAAAATGTGTCATTTACTCCTTTTTATAGAGTTAGGGAAAGGCAAACAGAACAAAACAAAAATTTAGCTGTTCATCTGTTGAACGAGATAGAGGGACATTTTTTTTTGCGTGAACACCAAATTTACCCACTGGGGTTCAATACACTCACTGATAAAAAAAAGACAAATAAAATAAGGTAGTTGAATAACCAATCTGTCAGATGTTTTTCGATGTTTTTCTGTGAAGTGTCGCTGAGTAGCTCTGATCGGGGTATGTATTTTGACTTTCCCTGCGGTTTATTTGCAGCCCGGGATTTACAGTTTGTAATTTCCTTGCTACAGACCGCACGGAAAACCTCGTCCCCAGGCCTAAACCGTGCGTATCGGCGTACGTACGTACGCGACCTCCAAAAATTCTTGGCTTGATGGTTAACCAAAATCGCTTAGATGGATGCTCCGCTCGCGCGCGCCGAAGGGCGCCCCGCTAAAAAACTACAAAAACCTTGTCTTAACATTATACTAATGGATTCAGTGTTGTTAACTTTTGTACATATTAGTTATTCAATGGTTCTCGTGGCATAACGTGAAATATTCCACGAGTATTTTGATTTTTAAGTATATACACGAGCCTTTAGGCCAATGTGTATACTCAACAATTATTCCTTGAGCGCGTGTTGGATATGAGATGGTAGATAGCCAACGAAATATTTGAGCTCTTTAGCTGTTCTTGTTAATGAGCTCATATACCATTTCCTGTTAACCAATCAAAACTCAAGATTTAAATAAATATGAAAACCAAAATGCTCCTACATTCGAATCTCCTATACCCATTTAACATTTAATAATATTAATTTTAGTTGTTAAAGACATAGAGAGTTCAGTTGAAAACAAACTGTTTATTCAACAGGTGTTAGAGGTAAAAAAAAGAATAAAAGAAAAGACGATGGCCTTATCGACGCCCTCCACCCGGGACTCTTTTATGAAGGTAGTTTAGAAACTGAACGATTTTTTTTATTTGCCAATGTCTTCGCAAACAAATTCTAGCATGCCACCAGCTTCTCATCAGTAAAAGCTGACCACCCACAACTGAGTAAATTACACCAATGCACGTGTTATGTCAGTCTCATTCCGGCTTAAAGCAACGCAATCAGACGTCATGTTTTTTTCCTTTTTATCAGAAGTCAATAATGCATGATTTATGGACTTTTGGTTTTATTTATCGTGCAACTGCTTGCAAACAGTTAAATAAATAATAAATGCGTTAGGATTGGCACATAAAAAAGTTCGGCGTCTGAACCAATGCCGTTCCAAAATCGAAATTCCCGGCTAAGCCAGGAGGGAAGAGCGACTAAGCTGTTTATATAAAAAAAATTGCAACCAGATACTGAAACAATTCTTTATTAATTTAACTTAAGGAAAAAAATTACTTTCTGAGCGCTCGTTGGAATGGAACGAGCGAAGATTTTTTTTGACATCGTTATCGGTGCTTTTGATGGCTTAATAATGTATATTTAATGTTAATGTGTGAATGTAATGTAGCCGAAAAATCATTTTTTTCTAAACTCGCTTTCATCAGAGATCTCAGTCCACAAAAAGATAGTCTTGAACTAATACATACATACATACATACATACATACATACATAATAAATACATACATACATACATACATACATACATACATACATACATACATACATACATACATACATACATACATACATACATACATACATACATACATACATACATACATACATACATACATACATACATACATACATACATACATACATACATACATACATACATACATACATACATACATACATACATACATACATACATACAATAAGGTCAAAAATGTGCCGATTTTCGATGTTCTAAAAAAAAAAATTTCGCGGGAACGCAGCGGGCGATCCGGAGCGGTCAAGATGACTCCGTCTTGACCACTCGGGTAGCCAATCAGAGCGCTGGATTTGCTTCATCCTGACCGTTCGCCATTCGCAGAGACATTCATATAATAAAAACATTTCTAAACATTGAAATTCGTTAGTTCACTCAAAAAATCCACATAATAGCGAGTTTATTACTTTCAGTTCACGTTGTCTCGGCTTCGCCGTCATGATTTCCGAACAGTATTTCTTTTGGGTACCCCGAGGACGTTTTGTAGTAAAACATGTTTGCTTTCAAGGAGAGGGCATAGGCAGTAATTTGGATCAATGTTAGCGAACTATTTTTCAAACTGAGTAGGTGGTACTGATCATCGGAAATCGATTATCGTAAATTTTTCCTTTCGATTGGATTGAGTTCGCGCGTTTGAAATTCACTTCGATTGGCTTCGATTTACTATGCCAGGAAGGTTAGATTAAACTTTTTATTGGACTTATGGCTTCTGTTCTATGAGTTAAACGAATGTATAAATGGATTCGCCGAAGCCACAAAAATTTCTGGCGTAATTAAATTAAGAAAATAGAACACCCGTGGAAGGAAGCATTACAGTTGCTGGCATTCTGGCAATAATAAAGTAAAAGAAAAAATTCCTTGCGGAATATAATGTAGTTCCAGTGAAAACAAAACGGAGAGCTGTACTGAGGTTTATCTTGAAATAGAAATAAGACACAATAAATCTAGCATATATTTCATCAATAAATACACGTTCAGAGGTTTCATACTTTTCATGGCGAAAGAGCTGGCCAGGAAATCAGTGGAAGCTTTCTTAATCAATTGAAATTATCAATCATTGCATTAAGAGATCCTTATAAACACATCAACAAGACCGTCCGAACTTCGAGAACTTGGAGCTGATTTAAAGGAATTGAACTGAAATGTGTTGATTTCGCTGAAATTCCTTCATGTTCCTTCGCCTTTTATGTCTTCCCTGGTGCAATCTCAATTATGAATGCAGGAGCTGTCCGGGGTTCTCATTTCTTCATATTTTTTCTTGACTTCATGTTATCAAAAAATTAAAACTTATCAATAAAATAATGTCATTCGCCTTGGTCAGCCAGACTCCGTTGATTTCGCCAGTTTTATTGTGCTTTTGCGACGCACACTACATGGCGCTAAGCCGCGCTTTTGATTTAAAAGAAAAAACAGGAAGAAAGCAAAGCTCGCATCTTGTTTTGTATTAAATCGCGACGCTGTCCAGTAGATAATATTTAGCGATCCTGGATATATTGAAGACGCCTTCCGAGTCCTTTTTTGCGCAGACGATGACAGACTTCCCGCAAAAATCGCGGCCCGTCCACCGAAATTGTGGTCTATTGTTCGGATTTCGCACGAAGCAACTAGAAGGACTGTAGAACGCCGCTGTTTTTTAAGGCTCAGAAAATGTTTTCACTACATTGAAGCTGATGAAACGATCCAAACGACAACCAAAACAAACATACGCATCAAAAGCATCGTCCCTATAATTTCCTTATAAATTATTTTCACGCATAACGCTTATTGCTTTCTTCATTGTTGCCTTACGATTAACCAGGAAACGTACCCCAGTAATTCTTAAAAAAAAAAAGGAAAATCCAAATTGTAGCGTAGTCCATTCGGGAAGATGCTATTGTTTCGCACGTTTCCAAAAGTGGACATTGTTTTAGACTGGAAGTATTCAAGCTGCAGGTGTATACAGTTTTTTCATATCATTCTGATTTTCCTTTATCATCATCATCCTCATCATCATCATCCTTTATTTATACACGATTAGATTTTTACGTGGGGCCATGTGCTTAACCAATATATTACTAATATTACTGCTATAATTTAACAATTAGATTATGAGCTGAAGATTTCTATTTAACAATTAGACGGCAAGCTCGAGGTTTCTACCGGCTGATAGTTGGCGAGGGGCGAAGCCCCGAGCCAACTATCAAAAGCCGGTAGAACCCGAGAGCGAGCCGTCTAATTGTGTTAGCATAACCCACTGACCGATCTATTAAACTCAGAATATCGCTAGAATTGATTTATTGAAGGTTTTGATTGATAAAATTCAGCGAAGACTACGCGCGCGCTCCGAGAGCCTTCTACGGATCGATAGTAGGCACCTGTGTAGCCAATCAGATCGCGCGATTACCAATAGTAGGTCAGTGTGGTTATGCTAACACGTGATAGTTGACGCCCAAAACGTTATAACAAGACAGGCTTTCGTTTTTATTGAGTAATGGTATAAATAGGTCACGCCACACGGGGATAACATACATCTACACCACATTACATTGGCTTCTGTGCGCGACTAAAATTTGCATGCCATTTACGATTAATTGAGACTGTTATTTGCTCGAAACTGATGTGAAAGTAGTTGTAGTATAATCGTTCGCGATCGCCGCGATCTGCGACCGATTGCACAGATAGAACACGGACGATCGAAGCGATCGTGATCGCCTCGATCGTCGCAGAAGTTAGCGATCGTCTCTGTAATGTTCTCATATAATCGCCCCGATCGCAAGCAATTTTTTTGAAGCGAGAGAGGCGATAGAAACGATCGGGCGATCATGTGCGAACCAGCTTTTACTTACTTACTAATGGTTAAAAAAGTCCCTAACGCAGAAGTTGAGATTTTTCTGCTATACACGCGGCAACACTATCACACATGCAGTCATATATTTATGCTTATAACATATATATTTGTACTTCTCGGTTAATGCGGAATACCAAACGTAAAAAGCAGCCTTTAGTGGCTCGCACGGCACGCATGGTTCGCACCGTGGCTCGCATGACTTGCTGGCTCGCAGATTTGTAAAACTCAATGTTTAATATAAAATCATACAATTGCCCACGCACTTCTTTAAGTGTAAACGAAGAATAAAAAACATTGAACTCTAATTTCAAATCCTTTTCTTACCGTGTAAAATCTTCATTGCACATTTTATTTCAGTTTTTTGTCTTCTCTGGAATCGCCTCGAATAGTAAAACATCCAAGTCCGAAAAGCGGTGCCCATTCCGTTGACAGACGAACAATGTTTGGCTACTCAATTTCTATAACAAAATAGATAGAGTGAGTAGCGTAGCCAATCAGAGATAGAACGCTACTAGATTTATACTAAATACCAATAGGTATATTACATTGGTTCATAAATACTATAAAAATAAACAACTATATAACAATTAGTAACATTTAAAGTCGTGGTAACTTTATTTATTTTTCTTTTTTTTTAGGAAAGAGGAAAACAAAGCCCGTTCAGAGGACAGATTTGTAGAGCTTGTGTATTTAGTCATTTCTGTGTAAATAGCTTTTTTTATTGATTGAATTGTAATGAACTCTTAAAAAGATGATGGTGGAAGATATTCTCATTTCAGA
This sequence comes from Oculina patagonica, assembly GCF_052425735.1. Taxonomy (NCBI): domain Eukaryota; kingdom Metazoa; phylum Cnidaria; class Anthozoa; order Scleractinia; family Oculinidae; genus Oculina; species Oculina patagonica. Next base: position 6,462,872 of record NC_135759.1, read on the forward strand.
ATTAAGCTTAAGTGAGTTTTGGTGAAAATTGTCATTGTTATTTCATATATTTGTTATTTACCATTTATTTGTTAATCACAATTATTTACTTCAGAAAAATAGAATACGAAGGCGGCCGTAGGCTTTTTTTTAGTTTGCCGCGTAGACTAGTAACGTTTTTGCCGTGCAGTATATTTATACGCAGTTATTTCTGTTCAACTACAGAAATATCAAACATTGTAATCGATCAGATTACTTATTGTATATACAAAAATAGTATATTTAGGAAGTATTAATATAGGCAACTGCTTCGATAATGTATTTTTATGGCTGATAGAAGTTAATAATTTAGTAAGTGCAAATGTAACTTTATCCTTAATGACCATTTGTAAAAAGTAGTATATGTTGTGGCGTGTAATTAATTATAGTTTAATTTTTAAAATTGTATCTTTAAAAAAAAAAGGAATTTAAAAATTGAACAATGCAGTAAAAGAAATGAAACGAAGCCAACACATTGTTGTTGTCTAATAACTTAAGTGTCCTTAAGTGTACTGTTTAAGCGGGAAAATGAGCTTTGTGCCGTTCCAAAATATTCTTCACTATAATGTTGTTATTCCGTAAGATGCGCTGCCCTACCTTTTTATTATTTTTACAGCAATTATAACATTTCTTAAAGCATAAACAAGCAAAGATTAACGTTAAAAGCCGACGTTTCGGCGTCATCGTGACACCATTCTCAAGGCAAAGTGAATAAATAATGCGATATCAGTTTCTATAGTCTCTACGAATTAAAATAATAACAAAGGATCACAAATTCTTCAAGTGAACACCTTTGCGCGAATCGAGTCCGTTTGCACGTTTAGGGATGGTTTAAGTTGTCTTATGAAAAGCATCTCCTTGATTAGGCAATCAAACTTGTTAGTACATTTGGTAAGCACGTGAAATTGTTCTAAAAGACAAGGTGGTACGTTCGAATTATGTTCGCTAAGGTAGTGTTTACAAATTGACGACGATTATAACATTAAAAACAAACACCTTCCCCTACCAAGAACTACCAAGAACTACCAACAACAACCAACAGCTACCAACAAGTACCAACAGGTACCAAGTAGTTGTTGGTTGTTGTTGGTAGTTGCTCATTCTGATACTTTTTTCTAGATAAAGTATTTGTATGGCATAGGTAAGACAAAAACTGGGAATTTTTGATTTACATGTCTGTTGTACATGTACTTGAAAATGAACTAGCGCTACACTCACAAAACAATGCAAGGCTCTGATATTAAAATAACGGGTTTTTTAATGAAACTTTTCTAAAATCAGCCACACATAGCACTTTTTCTTGAGGTTCGTCCGGGACTCACAAGACTACCTATCAGGCAACTTCAAAGACTAGCTGTCAGCTTTTCAATTTAGTAGACAGTCGCTGAAGTTGCCTGAGGAGTGTGGTACTTATAATGAATTTTGGTCCATACGAAATAGAACTGTCGCGATAAAACAGTCTTTCAGTTGCCAGAGTTTCAGGCAGAATTATTTTTTGACGCGAATTTGAGCGGGTGTTTTTAAGAAAGACAGCCTCCTAATTTTCTGTTCACTCTGTCCAACCAGTTTGCAGCTCCGAAGACAAGCTAACCTTTTCTCAGGTAAGATACATCCGTTCTTCCCTCCGTCAGTTGAATTATGAAGTTCAACACAGCTTCGCTGCTTGAAATCTTGTTAGCCCAAATCAGGTCTTCCGCATATCTCGTCATCAGCTTTAATAAAGCTAAGGGGTATTTCTTCATTTCACTCTCTCCGAATAACGATTTTTTAATGTATGGGGCTACAAGATAGCCATCGGAGCCAGCAACGCCAGCTAAAGGTAATAATAACACAAACAATATATAATACAGATCAAATAAAAACAAGAATGACCCCAGTAGTGATTCAGTATTTAATATTTGAAAACAATCAGGGTTGTGCTCCACGCTCAAAATTGCTGTCACAACGCTGCGGTATTGAAGAAAGTTGGTTTTCAGAGAATATTTCTCTCTGAAAGTCTCGAAGCTCAAAAACTTTGACGAAGTTTCGTCAAGAAGATTGCTTACTTTTTTTAATTCCTGCCAAATACCAACTTTTATAAAAAAGCGGCTTACCCTCTATACGTACAAGCGAATTATACCATATTGGCATGAGAGAGAGAGATGGTGGGCTGCGGTTAAAGTTGAGACGGCACCAAACCTCAATAAGTTCCTTAGTAAAGGGATCCACAATTTCTAGAGAAGCAACATCCTTTGAATCAAGATAACCGGAGAAAAAGTGTTGTTGTAACGCGGTTTCCTAAGAAGAAATCAAGAAACAATTTCCATTTTCCTTTGTTGTTAGGGTCTAGATATCTTTGAACCCACTTTGCCTTTAAGGCGTCATTAAAACTTTTAATGTCTAGCATTTTCAGTCCCCCTTTAGAATAGTCATTAATCATTAGAGTTCTTTTGATCTTGTCCCCTTTGCCATCCCATAAAAAAATTGTATAACAAACTGTTTATTTCCTTAAGATATTCACTTGGCGTGGGAAGTGGAGATAAAATGTAAACTAATTGCGAAGCAAGCAGACTCTTGATAACTATTATTTTTCCGAGAAGTGTAAGTCTTCTGAATTGCCAACTATCTATTATTTTATTTATTTTTTCTTTCTTCTCTTTGAGATTTAAAGTTTCCAACTCTTCCTTGATTGTGGAAAACCAGACGCCCAGAGCGAAGACTTTGTGGAAAGATCACAATATATTTTTATTTGTTTCTATTGTTCGAGTTTGAAGGCGAAGTGAGCCAATCCAAAGTGCTTCAGTTTTTTTCATAATTTACATTTAGTCCTGAGAGCTCTGCAAATGAGTCCAACAATTTTAGGGAGGTATTCAGGTAGTTGTCTGAACCGTCTAAAATAAGGGTGGTGTCATCTGCGTATTGATTTAATTTACATTCGGAATCTGATATACAAATACCCTTGATCCCGTCATTGTTCCTAATAGCCCTTTTTACAGTTTCCGGCGCCATATTGGAATAGCAACCGCGCAGACATCAAAGCGAGGCTAGAGTTGACCCGCGCCTGAGCGAGAAGAGAGATTACAGTGAGGATTCGGCAATTTGCTTGTCTTTTTTCGCGTTTTTCGAAAAATTATCAAAAGTTTCAATTCTAATATTACTCCTTCGTCATCTCCTAAGATGTAAGGAAAATATTGGACCGCTTTTGGCTGTAAAAAAGGCGAGCGAGCTTCTCACAGGTCTTCACTTGTTTTGGTTTCCCAAGGAGATCCAGCGAAGAAATCCAAGATGTAATCTGATAAAGCACCAGCATGGTAAGGGAAATTTCTTCGTCTTTAAAACAAATGTTCCTTTCTCAGATACAGCAAAGGATATATACACAAAACGCCTGAGTAAGCCGGTGGGATTTACGAAAGGTTTTTAATGTGCAATGTTTACAAAACTTTTGTTTACTTGATTCTTGATTCTAAAGATGATGTTGATAATATTTTACATCAATATTGCTCTACTGTTGACAAGTTTACAGTGAAATAAATATCCCAAATCAGGAAATTATTCCCAACTTTGCAAACGGTTTTTTTTAGTCGGGTAGATTTTTGGTATTTTTACAAGAATAAATTTAACAAAGAGTTACTTTTAGATAGAGTTTAATATTAGCTTAGTAAAATAGGATTTTAATATTATCTCATAGGCGAAGAGCTATCCTAGTAAACATGGATTGTGATACAATCTAAAAGGAGTCCCCCAGATAAAAGAAGGCACAGAGAATCATCTACTCAAGAAATGGAAAGACCACAAGCAGAGGGAAAATTGTTTAAGAGTTGAAAAAAGTTTTCACAGTTGAAACGACTGCATCAGCTATGCAGTCATTGACTTAGAACTTTTAAAATAAGTCATTTATGATGGTGTTTCTAAAAAGCGCTTTCACAGTTCCTGATGTTATAATAAAAAAGTACCCACCCAAACACAATGGTAAGGCTTATGTGATGCAGGAAAATGAGGACCTTGCATTACTGGTAGAAGCTTCAAAGTCTAAAACTTTTTATGATCAAATTTAAAATAAATCATTGCTATTATTTTACATGTCCAGGTACAACTGTATTTGTTCTTTATTCTTGCCTCATCCTGGCCTCTGTTTAGCCTAAGAATAAGATGGGGCCCCGGGCCCCTCCCCTAGATCCGCCACTGTGTTCTCTATTTTGGAGAGAAATCACTCAGTTTTTACACCAAATTCTTGTTAAGAGGCAAGAGACATTTCACCCCTGAGACATTCCTCAGAAGGGTGCAACAAGAGAAACTCCTACCTCGATAATGGCTGAGTTTCATATGGACACTGTTCTTGTTCGTAATGAACCAGAGTTCCACCCAGCTTCATGATTAAAGTTTAAAGTACATCTACATATAAAATTCCCTTTGGCATAGTAACATAATTCATCTTAATTCCGTGGGAAAAGTGGAAATTTATATTTTTTAAAACTTGTCGAAGCTCTATCAATGTTTGGAATAGTTTACCAGCAGAAGTCACAGGGCCCGGACACACTTAACATAAATGCACACTTATCCTCCAAGAAACATTTACTTTATTGTCATGTTAAAAGAATAATTCATCTAAAACATAACATCAATATTTTCAAAACTACATGTTATAAGGTAAATTTTGTTTATTATATAAATTGGTATTGACGTATTTTGCGGTTTTAGTGAATAAGACCCATGAGTGGTCAACCCTTTACTGTTCGGGAATGAACAGCCAGTCAATACATACACATGTATATTAGAGGTGATGAAAACAAACAGTAATTAAATTTGCCCTGAATTTCAACCAATATAGTATAATATTTGATTAGAATTTTTTTAGATAATCTGAAATATAATTTTATGCAAATTACGTGTACCGGTATTTTGTTTTTGTCATGTAAATGACAACTGATGCTTTTTTAGGGATGCTCAGTAAAGTGTCAAGTGTATGTATGCATCCCCTTTCTCATGTTAAAACTGTAGACAAGTAATTGCTGGTAATCAGTAAAGCATATTACCCTATTTTGTTTACATTTCAAACATTAAACTGGTATCTAGTTAACTGCCACAGTTTGTGTTTGTATGTGTTTGTGTGAGTGGGGGGGGGGGGGGGGGGGAGTTACGGCTGGAACTTCCTTATATGCCGGCGTGATCAATCAATGAAACCGATAATCGATAACAATCGAAATCGATGAAAGAAAATTTTGTGACTTTTAATTTCATCAATTATCATCGACTTTCATTGATTATCTTGTTCATTTATGGATTACGTAAATCTATATCCAGACATCTTGGCGATGATGTACGATCACCGTCATTACGCTGCAAAAAATCGTGCAGTCAATAATTAATTTCATCTCTGACTATTCACTGGTCATTGATTGACCGATACCAATCGATTCGATTAACTAACTATTATCGATTGATCATACATGGACATGTAGGTGGATAGGGTATATTTGTTGGACCCTTTTCCCTGAATAGGTAAATACAATTTCAAGCAGGTCTGCCCTACAATCCCTACAATCTGATGGGGGGGGGGGGGGGGGGGGGGGGATGTATCTCGTTATTCCAGCGAGTTTGACCATGGAGAACTCTTGGATAGACCACTTCAGGAAAAATGTTTTGAAGGAAAAATTTCTCAAGTTTTTGAAGTGTGCTATGCCAAAAAGTGTTGTCAAATTCAACTACTTCATGGTTCAACCAAACTCCATTTGACACAATAAAATGTGATTGTTTGTAGTTACTACAGAAAAGTTGTTGCTGAATTTGGTAAAAGTACTTGTGGTTTTTGTTCAAAACAATGTTATTATTCATTTGTTTGTAAATACCAAGTCTACATAGGGTATCCTCCATGGATTCCCCTTCTTTTGAAGTTACTTTTTTAACTTCAACTAAACATCCTCTCTCAGTAATACCATCTGGAATTGCCTCTAAAAAGGAGTGGGTTTCTGAAAGAAAAAATCCACATTTCCTCACAACATTTCCTGTTTCCTTGCTGAACTGTTCTATAATTTTAGGTTCCATCTCAATTCCCTCCTTCATGAGTCTGGTTTGAATGATTGGCTTGTACATAAAAACCTCTGAAATGGCCTTTGTTGGGCTGGTAGCTTCCCTCAAAAGGCATCTTTTGCACTGTGATGCTGTTATTCGTGGCTGACGAATGTTGTACCACAAGACAGAAGTGTGTTGATCCCTTGTTTCTTTTTCTATTTCATTTCTTTCACTTGCTGCTTTAAATAACCTTTTCTTTAATCTCTCTGCCTTGAGGGAAATATCACCAATTGACATTGGATGAACTTTGTCAGGGGAAACTAGTTTCCACTTTTGTAAAATGTTAACATCATTGTCAGGATGCTGTGTCGCTGGCTCTTGACTATTACTCTCTGGAAGACTGTGAGGCAATATGAAACTGAGGCCTATTTTTTTTCCAGTTGCCAGCTCAACCTTTTTTACCTGATCATGAAAGTGTCCTTTGATGAGGAGCTCTACCATCATCCTGACCTCTTGCAAAATGTTTTTTCTCATTTTTACCATACTCGTGTTTCTGAAATTTTAGTGATTGGATTGGCTCTGTATCCAATTTTCTTTTCTTCGGTAAATTCCATTGACATGGTTGGGAGGTACAAGGTACATTGAGTTGTTCCTGACTTTCAGCACTATTTGTATCATGAGGAACATTGCTCCATTGATCTTCTATTGCAAAAAGGGTTGAGCCAGGTGGTTACATCGGCCATCCACACCAGCAGGGCAGCCACAACATGCCTTAGCAATATCTCCACTTTGATTAAGTACAAATTTTACCGTGTACACAGTTCCTTTTTTCATTGATGGCAGAACAATGCTTTTAATGAAAAATTTTTCTCCTTCTTTTTTTGAAAAGATTTGGCGAACATGGCCAGATTTATAAAAATTATAACCTTTTGCAATCGGCTTTTCTGTTGCCAACTTCTTTCTTAGTTCAACTTCTTCAATTAAATATTTCCAAATGTGGCTAAAGGATATCCTTGGCAGTACAGCAATACCACATTGAAATCCACCGCTAGGAAAGTTTTCGCTTACTTCAGGATCGACAACTTCAGCGACTCCTAATAGTTTTCTTTTCTTGGCTATATTTACTCCACCATCTGGGTCGACAATATCTTTGTCCATTCCATTTTTTATATAATCATTTACCCTAAAAACAGTAGGATAATAAATTATTGTCTTTCTTTAAATGAGATTTGATACTAGGTTTTATCGAGAACGAATATTCAGCAGAAAAGCTTTTTGAGGACATTTTAAGCACAATAGTATGATACCGGCTCAAACAAAAAACTTAAGCTTACCTTGCGACTAGATCTTCTCTCTTTCCAGTAACTTTAGCTCCTCTACATGACAGCCAACGTTTTAAAACTGAAACTGTTCACTGCTCCGCGGATTTTGTTAATTTGGCTCCTGGAATATCGTTTTCATTAGGTTCAATAGTTTGTTCTTCTTTATCAACAGACAGGGGCGATATAGCAGCCATTTTCTCTCGCGCGCGTCCCCCAAAACAGCCCCAGCATTCAGCGCGAGCCAAACTAGTTACCAGGGCTATTTTGAATTTCGGAACGGGCAATTCCTGACTGCAATTTCAGTGTTTATCGTTCCCATATAAAGTTCAATTTTATTAGCCGAGCCGACAGCAACCAGCGGACCTCCGCAATCTCACTTCCCGCTTCATGTAAATCCACACAGAAAAGTACTTGCGCCCGCGATTCAATGGTGAAATGTAACTTGGTCAGCGGTCAACGTCTACATTTAAGCCCGCGATATGGTTATGTGATACTGGTCAGCTGAAAACTTGTTTTGACGTCCAATCATGTCTATAATGATTTTTCCCGCCAAAAGACGCGGGTTGCCACCGAAGCCTAGCGAGCCTAGCTCGTTCCCACGCCTAATCCTTGCGTACGTACGCGACTACCAAAATTTCTCGGTTCGATAGGATACCATTTGCCTGCCTATGGGGCTCCGCAAAAGGCGCCTTCGGCGCCTTGGGAGCTCCGCTATCAACCCAAAAGGTATATTTCTGTCAAATCAAATAATATAGTCGTTTAGAAAAAAATGAAAAATGTTTGAGGAAAAGATCCTTTAAAAATCAATTATGTAATGAATTATGCCTAAAGAAATTGTTATGTAACGCAACAATTGTTATGCAAGGCAATGAAATGGTACTTATTAATTAATAAATAAATAAATAGATAAAAAAAATCAAACTGAGAAAAAATAGGATATATATGCACAAACGATATGTACATTGAACTAGTTGGAACGTAGGAAACATATGTATTCATTTAAAATTGTAAACGATGTAAATATACTGTTAGCTGATTGTAGTTTCGTCATTAGGTCGAGGAGTGTAATCAATGAGTAAAGTAATTGTAAAAAGTTGTGCAAGTGAATGTAAAAATAAAAACTAGTTTGATTAAAAAAAAATATTGTTGAGTCTACTAAACTGCTGTGAAACTATAACAGGATCGCGAAACTATTTTCTATTGCTAGAAAGCAGATAATTTACTGTACTCTAAAGAAATTTTTCGTGCCATGGGTAATGATTTTCCCCGCTTTAAGATTATTATTTTTGTCGTACTGCTGACATTCAGTTTAACCGTGAGCTATTTAAATTTGTCTTGCACCTATAAACCGCCATAAACATTAGTACTTTGGCCGCTTACTCACTAGAATGAAAACATTGTAAGATCCAGTGAAATTAAATAAATGGGGAGCTCCGCTTTTAGGCGTGCTTAAATCTATATTAACCAACAACCACCAACAACTACCAACAACTACTAACAGCTACCAAGAACTACCACTGACTACCAACAACTACCAGTAATACCAACAACTACTAGTAACAATCAACAACTACCAACAAATACCGTAGCTACCGTAACAACCAGCAACTCCCGTAGCTACCAACAACTACCACTCTCTAGTACCCACACTCCCCACCAACAACACTAACAACACCAACAACACAAAAAAAACACTACCAACAACTACTATTATTATACATTGGTGTCACCAGCTTGATTTTGATTGGCTATAAGCACGCAGCTAATTCTTGCCTGCTGTTTCTCTTACGTCATACCTACAGACATTAGATTTTACATATGTAGAAGTGACGTCATACCTACAGACAATAGTTTTATGCATGCAGAAGTGACGAAAGGTTGTAAGCTTATAAAAGTATATAAACAATAAAGTTTGTGCGCGCTCTTGTCTTTACAAGTGCAGCTCAGGAGTGTGCATAATAAAACAATTATTGGATTCGGTTTTCGCATGATAGCGATAATTATCAAGGCCTCAGTTTCTGTTATCCGCCTCAGCCTTCGGCTTCGGTAGATAACAGAAACTTTGGCCTTGATAATTATCGCTATCATGCTCAACCTCATCCAATAATTGTTAAGTAACTACCAACAACTACTAACAGCTACCAACAACTACCAGTAACTACCAACAACTACTAACAGCTACCAACAACTACCAGTAACTACCAACAACTACTAACAGCTACCAACAACTACTGGAAACAACCATTGACTACCAACAACTACCAGTAACAACCAACAACTACTAACAGCTACCAACAACTACCAGTAACTACCAACATCTACTAACAGCTACCAACAACTACTGGAAACAACCATTGACTACCAGAAACTACCAACAACTACCAGTAACAACCAACAACTACCAGTAACAACCAACAACTACTAACAGCAACCAACAACTACCAGTAACAACCAACAACTACTAACAGCTACCAACAACTATCAGTAACTACTAACAACTACTAACAGCTACCAACAACTACTGGAAACAACCATTGACTACCAGCAACTACCAACAACTACTAACAGCAACCAACAACTACCAGTAACAACCAACAACTACTAACAGCTACCAACAACTGCCAGTAACTACCAACAACTACTACCAGCTACCAACAACTACCAGTATTTACCAACAACAACTAACAGCTACCAACAACTACCCGTTACTACCAACAACTACTAACAGCTACCAACAACTACCAGTAACTGCCAACAACTATTAACAGCTACCAACAACTACTAGTAACTACCAACAACTACTAACAGCTACCAACAACTACTAAAAGCTACTAACAACTACCAGTAACTACCAACAACTACCAACAGCTACCAACAACTACCCGTTACTACCAACAACTACTAACAGCTACCAACAACTACCAGTAACTACCAACAACTACTAACAGCTACCAACAACTACTAAAAGCTACTAACAACTACCAGTAACTACCAACAACTACCAACAGCTACCAACAACTACCAGTAACGGCCAACAACTACTAACAGCTACCAACAACTACCAGTAACTACCAACAACTATTAACAGCTACCAACAACTACTAGTAACTACTAACAACTACTAACAGCTACCAACAACTACTAGTAACTACTAACAACTACTAACAGCTACCAACAACTACCAGTAACTGCCAACAACTACTAACAGCTACCAACAACTACCAGTAACTACCAACAACTACTAACAGCTACCAACAACTACCAGTAACTGCCAACAACTACTAACAGCTACCAACAACTACTAGTAACTACTACCAACTATATAACTACTAACAACTACTAACAACTACTAGTAACTACTACCAACTACTAGTAACTACTAACAACTACTAGTAACTACTACCAACTACTAGTAACTACTAACAACTACTACCAACTACTAGTAACTACTACCAACTACTAACAACTACTAGTAACTACTACCAACTACTAGTAACTACTACCAACTACTAACAACTAGTAGTAACTACTACCAACTACTAGTAACTACTACCAACTACTACCAACTACTAGTAACTACTACCAACTACTAACAACTACTAGTAACTACTACCAACTACTAGTAACTACTACCAACTACTAGTAACTACTACCAACTACTAACAACTACTAGAAACTACTACCAACTACTAACAACTACTAGTAACTACTACCAACTACTAACAACTACTAGTAACTACTACCAACTACTAGTAACTACTAACAAATACTAACAGCTACAAACAACTACTAGTACCTACTAACAACTACTAGTAACTACTAACAACTACTAGTAACTACTAACAACTACTAACAGCTACCAGTAACTACTAACAACTACTAAAAACTACTAACAGCTACTAGTAACTACTAACAACTACTAGTAACTACCAACAACAACCAGTAACTACCAAGAACTACTAGTAACAACTACTAGTAACTACTAACAACTACTAGTAACTACTAACAACTACTAGTAACTACCAACAACTACTAGTAACTACTAACAACTACTAGTAACTACTAACAACTACTAGTAACTACTAACAACAACCAGTAACTACTAACAACTACTAGTAACTGCTGACGGCTGCTGGTGACTGCTAACGGCTACTGGTGACTGCTGACGGCTGCTGGTGGCTGCTGGCGGCTGCTGGTGACTGCTGGCAAGCTGCTGGTGACTGCTGACGACGGCCGGTGACTGCTGACGGCTGCTGGTGACTGCTGACGGCTGCTGGTGACTGCTGGCGGCTGCTGGTGGCTGCTGCCCGGCTGCTGCCGGCTGCTGACGGCTGCTGGTGACTGCTGGCGGCTGCTGGTGACTGCTGCCCGGCTGCTGACGGCTGCTGGTGACTGCTGCCGGCTGCTGACGGCTGCTGGTGACTGCTGCCCGGCTGCTGGTGACTGCTGCCAGGCTGCTGGCGGCTGCTGGTGGCTGCTGCCGGCTGCTGCCGGCTGGTGGTGGCTGCTGCCCGGCTGCTGGTGACTGCCGGCGGCTGCTGGTGACTGCTGACGGCTGCTGGTGACTGCTGGTGACTGCTGGCGGCTGCTGGCGGCTGCCGACGGCTGCTGGTGGCTGCTGCCCGGCTGCTGGTGACTGCTGACGGCTGCTGGCGGCTGCTGGTGGCTGCTGCCCGGCTGCTGGCGGCTGCTGGTGGCTGCTGCCGGCTGCTGGTGGCTGCTGCCGGCTGCTGGCGGCTGCTGGTGGCTGCTGCCGGCTGCTGCCCGGCTGGTGGTGGCTGCTGCCCGGCTGCTGGTGACTGCCGGCGGCTGCTGGTGACTGCTGGCGGCTGCTGGTGACTGCTGGTGACTGCTGGCTGGCTGCTGACGGCTGCCCGACGGCTGCTGGTGGCTGCTGCCCGGCTGCTGGTGACTGCTGACGGCTGCTGGTGGCTGCTGGCGGCTGCTGGTGACTGCTGGCGGCTGCTGGTGACGTTTGACGGCTGCTGGTGACTGCTGACGACGGCCGGTGACTGCTGACGGCTGGTGGTGGCTGCTGGCGGCTGCTGGTGGCTGCTGGTGACTGCTGACGGCTGCTGGTGACTGCTGGCGGCTGCTGGTGACTGCTGGCGGCTGCTGGTGACTGCTGACGGCTGCTGGTGACTGCTGGCGACCGGCCAGTGACTGCTGACGGCTGCTGGTGACTGCTGGCGGCTGCTGGTGACTGCTGGCGGCTGCTGGTGGCTGCTGCCCGGCTGCTGACGGCTGCTGGTGACTGCTGCCGGCTGCTGACGGCTGCTGGTGACTGCTGCCGGCTGCTGACGGCTGCTGGTGGCTGCTGCCCGGCTGCTGACGGCTGCTGGTGGCTGCTGCCCGGCTGCTGGTGACTGCCGGCGCCTGCTGGTGGCTGCTGACCGGCTGCTGGTGACTGCTGGTGGCTGCTGGCGACTGCTGGCGGCTGCCCGACGGCTGCTGGTGGCTGCTGCCCGGCTGCTGGTGACTGCTGGCGGCTGCTGGTGGCTGCTGGAGGCTGCTGGTGACTGCTGACGACGGCCGGTGACTGCTGGCGGCTGCTGGTGACTGCTGACGGCTGCTGGTGACTGCTGGCGGCTGCTGGTGACTGCTGGCGACGGCCGGTGACTGCTGACGGCTGCTGGTGGCTGCTGACGGCTGCTGGTGGCTGCTGACGGCTGCTGGTGATTGCTGACGACGGCCGGTGACTGCTGACGGCTGCTGGTGACTGCTGGCGGCTGCTGGTGGCTGCTGGCGGCTGCTGGTGGCTGCTGCCGGCTGCTGGCGGCTGCTGGTGGCTGCTGCCGGCTGCTGACGGCTGCTGGTGGCTGCTGCCCGGCTGCTGACGGCTGCTGGTGGCTGCTGCCCGGCTGCTGACGGCTGCTGGTGAGCTGCTGCCGGCTGCTGGCGGCTGCTGGTGACTGCTGACGGCTGCTGGTGGCTGCTGCCGGCTGCTGACGGCTGCTGGTGGCTGCTGCCGGCTGCTGACCGGCTGCTGGTGGCTGCTGCCGGCTGCTGACGGCTGCTGGTGGCTGCTGCCGGCTGCTGACGGCTGCTGGTGGCTGCTGCGCCGGCTGCTGGTGACTGCTGCCGGCTGCTGGTGACTGCTGACGGCTGCTGGCTGGCTGCTGGTGCCTGCTGCGCGGCTGCTGGTGGCTGCTGGCGGCTGCTGCAACGGTGCTGACGGCTGCTGACGGCTGCTGACGGCTGCTGACGGCTGCTGGCGGCTGCTGGTGACTGCTGGCGGCTGCTGCCGGCTGCTGGTGACTGCTGGCGGCTGCTGCACGGCTGCTGGTGGCTGCTGCCGGCTGCTGGTGACTGCTGGCGGCTGCTGGCGGCTGCTGACGGCTGCTGACGGCTGCTGACGGCTGCTGGTGGCTGCTGGCGGCTGCTGGTGGCTGCTGGCGGCTGCTGACGGCTGCTGGTGGCTGCTGCCGGCTGCTGGTGACTGCTGGCGGCTGCTGGTGACTGCTGGCGGCTGCTGGTGGCTGCTGCCCGGCTGCTGGTGACTGCTGGCGGCTGCTGCCGGCTGCTGGTGGCTGCTGCCGGCTGCTGGCGGCTGCTGGTGGCTGCTGCCGGCTGCTGGTGGCTGCTGCCGGCTGCTGGCGGCTGGTGGTGGCTGCTGCCCGGCTGCTGGTGGCTGCTGGCCGGCTGCTGGCCGGCTGCTGGTGGCTGCTGCCGGCTGCTGGCGGCTGCTGGTGGCTGCTGCCGGCTGCTGGTGACTGCTGCCGGCTGCTGGTGGCTGCTGCCGGCTGCTGACGGCTGCTGGGAGCTGCTGCCGGCTGCTGACGGCTGCTGGTGACTGCTGCCCGGCTGCTGGTGACTGCTGGCGGCTGCTGGCGGCTGCTGGTGGCTGCTGGCGTCTGACGGCTGCAGACAGCTGCTGGTGCCTGCTGGCGGCTGCTGGTGACTGCTGACGGCTGCTGGTGACTGCTGACGGCTGCTGACGGCTGCTGGTGACTGCTGGCGGCTGCTGCCGGCTGCTGGCGGCTGCTGGTGACTGCTGGCGGCTGCTGGTGACTGCTGGCACCCGGCGGCTGCCAGGACTGCTGGTGACGGCTGCTGGTGGCTGCTGCCAGCTGCTGGTGGCTGCTGCACTGCTGGTGCCTGCCGGCAGCTGCTGGTCACTGCTGCAGCAGCTGCTGGTGACTGCTGGCGGCTGCTGGTGGCTGCTGGCAGCGGCCGGTGACTGCTGGCGGCTGCTGGTGACTGCTGACGGCTGCTGGTGGCTGCTGACGGCTGCTGGTGACTGCTGACGGCTGCTGGTGACTGCTGGCGGCTGCTGGTGACTGCTGGCGGCTGCTGGTGACTGCTGACGACGGCTGGTGACTGCTGGCGGCTGCTGGTGGCTGCTGACGGCTGCTGGTGACTGCTGACGGCTGCTGGTGACTGCTGCCGGCTGCTGCCGGCTGCTGACGGCTGCTGGTGACTGCTGGCGGCTGCTGGTGGCTGCTGGCCGGCTGCTGACGGCTGCTGGTGGCTGCTGCCGGCTGCTGACGGCTGCTGGTGGCTGCTGCCGGCTGCTGGTGGCTGCTGCCCGGCTGCTGACGGCTGCTGGTGGCTGCTGCCGGCTGCTGCCGGCTGCTGGTGGCTGCTGCGCGGCTGCTGGTCGACTGCCGGCGGCTGCTGGTGACTGCTGGCGGCTGCTGGTGGCTGCTGGTGGCTGCTGGCGGCTGCTGACGGCTGCCGGCGGGCTGCTGGTGGCTGCTGCCGGCTGCTGGTGGCTGCTGACCGGCTGCTGGTGACTGCTGACGGCTGCTGGTGACTGCTGGCAACGGCCGGTGACTGCTGGCAGCTGCTGGTGACTGCTGACGGCTGCTGGTGACGCTGCGGCTGCTGGTGACTGCTGACGGCTGCTGGTGACTGCTGCCGGCTGCTGGTGACTGCTGAACGGCTGCTGGTGACTGCTGGTGACTGCTGGCGGCTGCTGGTGACTGCTGGCGGCTGCTGGTGGCTGCTGCGGCTGCTGGTGACTGCTGGCGGCTGCTGGTGACTGCTGGCAGCTCTGGTGACTGCTGACGGCTGCCGGTGACTGCTGCCGGCTGCTGGTGACTGCTGACGCGGCCGGTGACTGCTGGCGGCTGCTGGTGGCTGCTGACGGCTGCTGGTGGCTGCCGCCACGGCTGCTGGTGACTGCTGCCGAGCTGCGGACGGCTGCTGGTGGCTGCTGCCGGCTGCTGACGGCTGCTGGTGGCTGCTGCCGGCTGCTGGCGGCTGCTGGTGGCTGCTGCCCGGCTGCTGACGGCTGCTGGTGGCTGCTGCCAGCTACTAACGGCTGCTGGTGACTGCTGCCGACTGCTGGTGACTGCTGACCCGACTACTGGACGGCTGCTGGTGACTGCTGCCGGCTGCTGACGGCTGCTGGTGGCTGCTGCCGGCTGCTGGCGGCTGCTGGTGGCTGCTGCCGGCTGCTGCCGACTGCTAGTGACTGCTGCCAGCTGCTAGTGGTGCTACCAACTACTACCAACTACTAGTAACTACTACCACCTACTAGTAACTACCAACAACTACTAGTAACTACTACCAACTACTAGTAACTAGTAGTAACTACTAACAACTACTAACAGCTACCAACAACTACTAGTAACTACTACCAACTACTAGTAACTACTACCAAGTACTAGTCTACTACCAACTACTAGTAACTACTAACAACTACTAACAGCTACAAACAACTACTAGTAACTACTAACAACTACTAACAGCTACCAACAACTACTAGTAACTACTAACAACTACTAACAACTACTAACAGCTACTAGTAACTACTACCAACTACTAGTAACTACTACCAACTACTAGTAACTACTACCAACTACTAATAACTACTAACAACTACTAACAGCTACAAACAACTACTAGTAACTACTAACAACTACTAAAAGCTACCAACAACTACTAGTAACTACCAACAACTACTAGTAACTACTAACAACTACTAGTAACTACTAACAACTACTAGTAACTACTAACAACAACCAGTAACTACTAACAACAACCAGTAACTACTAACAACTACTAGTAACTACTAACAACTACTAGTAACTACTAACAACTACTAGTAACTACTAACAACTACTAGTAACTACTAACAACTACTAGTATATACCAGTAACTACTAACAACTACTAGTAACTACTAACAACTACTAGTAACTACTAACAACTACTAGTAACTACTAACAACTACTAGTAACTACTAACAACTACTAGTACTCAACAACTACTAGAACTACTAACACTACTAGTAACTCTCCCTCACCATAACTACTAACACTACTAGTAACTCTAACAACTACTAGTAACTACTAACAAAACACTAGTAACTACTAACAACTACTAGAACTACTAACAACTACTAGTAACTCTAACACACAGTACTACTACAACTACTACACCAGTATACTAACAACTACTAGTAACTACTAACAACACTAGTAACTACTAACAACTACTAGTAACTACTAACAACTACTAGTAACTACTACCAACTACTACCAACTACTAACAACTACTAGTAACTACTAACAACTACTAGTAACTACTAACAACTACTAGTAACTACTAACAACTACTAGTAACTACTACCAACTACTACCAACTACTAACAACTACTTGCAACTACTTACAACTACTAGTAACTACTACCAACTACTACCAACTACTAACAACTACTAGTAACTACTAACAACTACTAGTAACTACTACCAACTACTAGTAACTACTACCAACTACTAGTAACTACTAACAACTACTAGTAACTACTACCAACTACTAGTAACTACCAACAACTACTAGTAACTACTAACAACTACTAGTAACTACTAACAACTACTAGTAACTACTAACAACAACCAGTAACTACTAACAACTACTAGTAACTACTAACAACTACTAGTAACTACTAACAACTACTAGTAACTACTAACAACTACTAGTAACTACTAACAACTACTAGTAACTACTAACAACTACTAGTAACTACTACCAACAACCAGTAACTACTAACAACTACTAGTAACTACTAACAACTACTAGTAACTACTAACAACTACTAGTAACTACTAACAACTACTAGTAACTACTACCAACTACTAACAACTACTAGTAACTACTACCAACTACTAACAACTACTAGTAACTACTACCAACTACTAGTAACTACTACCAACTACTAACAACTACTAGTAACTACTACCAACTACTAACAACTACTAGTAACTACTACCAACTACTAACAACTACTAGTAACTACTACCAACTACTACCAACTACTAGTAACTACTACCAACTACTAGTAACTACTACCAACTACTACCAACTACTAGTAACTACTACCAACTACTAGTAACTACCAACAACTACTAGTAACTACTAACAACTACTAGTAACTACTAGTAACTACTAACAACTACTAACAGCTACCAACAACTACTAGTAACTACTACCAACTACTAGTAACTACTAACAACTACTAGTAACTACTAACAACTACTAGTAACTACTAACAACAACCAGTAACTACTAACAACTACTAGTAACTACTAACAACTACTAGTAACTACTAACAACTACTAGTAACTACTAACAACAACCAGTAACTACTAACAACTACTAGTAACTACTAACAACTACTAGTAACTACTAACAACTACTAGTAACTACTAACAACTACTAGTAACTACTAACAACAACCAGTAACTACTAACAACTACTAGTAACTACTAACAACTACTAGTAACTACTAACAACTACTAGTAACTACTACCAACTACTACCAACTACTAACAACTACTAGTAACTACTAACAACTACTAGTAACTACTACCAACTACTAACAACTACTAGTAACTACTACCAACTACTAGTAACTACTACCAACTACTAGTAACTACTACCAACTACTAACAACTACTAACAACTACTAGTAACTACTACCAACTACTAGTAACTACTACCAACTACTAGTAACTACTACCAACTACTAGTAACTACTACCAACTACTACCAACTACTAACAACTACTAGCAACTACTAACAACTACTAGTAACTACTACCAACTACTACCAACTACTAACAACTACTAGTAACTACTAACAACTACTAGTAACTACTACCAACTACTAACAACTACTAGTAACTACTACCAACTACTAACAACTACTAGTAACTACTACCAACTACTAACAACTACTAACAACTACTAACAACTACTAGTAACTACTACCAACTACTAACAACTACTAGTAACTACTAACAACTACTAGTAACTACTACCAACTACTACCAACTACTAACAACTACTAGTAACTACTAGCAACTACTAGTAACTACTACCAACTACTACCAACTACTAACAACTACTAGTAACTACTAACAACTACTAGTAACTACTACCAACTACTAACAACTACTAGTAACTACTACCAACTACTACCAACTACTAGAAACTACTACCAACTACTAGTAACTACTAACAACTACTAACAACTACTAGTAACTACTACCAACTACTAACAACTACTAGTAACTACTAACAACTACTAGTAACTACTACCAACTACTAACAACTACTAGTAACTACTACCAACTACTAACAACTACTAGTAACTACTACCAACTACTAGTAACTACTACCAACTACTACCAACTACTAGTAACTACTAACAACTACTAGTAACTACTAGTAACTACTAACAACTACTAACAGCTACCAACAACTACTAGTAACTACTACCAACTACTAGTAACTACTACCAACTACTAGTAACTACTAACAACTACTAACAACTACAAACAATTACTAGTAACTACTAACAACTACTAACAGCTACCAAGAACTACTAGTAACTACTAACAACTACTAGTAACAACTACTAGTAACTACTAACAACTACTAGTAACTACTAACAACTACTAACAACTACTAACAGCTACTAATAACTACTAACAACTACTAGTAACTACCAACAACTACTAGTAACTACCAACAACAACCAGTAACTACCAACAACTACTAGTAACAACTACTAGTAACTACTAACAACTACTAGTAACTACTAACAACTACTAGTAACTACCAACAACTACTAGTAACTACTAACAACTACTAGTAACTACTAACAACAACCAGTAACTACTAACAACTACTAGTAACTACTAACAACTACTAGTAACTACTAACAACTACTAGTAACTACTAACAACTACTAGTAACTACTACCAACTACTACCAACTACTAACAACTACTAGTAACTACTAACAACTACTAGTAACTACTAACAACTACTAGTAACTACTACCAACTACTACCAACTACTAACAACTACTAGTAACTACTAACAACTACTAGGAACTACTAACAACTACTAGTAACTACTAACAACTACTAGTAACTACTACCAACTACTACCAACTACTAATCGGGGGTTGAAGCGGAATATTTTCACTTTAAATATTCATTATTCCCCGGCCATTTTTCACAAGTATTCATTATTCCTTGCCTATTTTGAGATCAATATTCATTATTCCTTTAAATAGGTTGATGTTCCCAGGTATACAATTTTCAGACCCACAAAACGAGAGCGGTCAAATATTCTATTCCAATTCACCAGTTGTGCACAGGACACTGGACACTGTTCTGCTGCTATCCTTCTGGAAGGTGTTAGTTCATCACTTATTACATGCTTTTTTAATGGTGCCCTCTAGTTACACCTTCAATGGCCTTGATTAAAGTGTAAGACGCATGTGGCTTCTTTATTTGCTGACTAGCAAAATAGTACCCCACAAAAAATAAGCCAAGCAACATGTTTCAGTGAAAAGCTTTATTAAACAAACAATGACGACAATGCGGTCCAACCAATGAGTCTATATAATCTGGAAAACAATGAAGTGTTGCACGATGTTTATAACAAGTTCTTTTGTAGGCCATTGTACAAACTTGTTCGAAAACGCGTTTATCTCCTTAACATCATCACTCGTGCAATCAAGTCGAAATTAGTGCACCTAACAGAAATACATAATGTCACACCCGCTTTAAGCGAAACATAGTCTTTTGAAGCATGTACAAAGACAACAACTGTACGTAACCATAACGACTTGTCTATCAAGAGTTACTTTTAAACCAATAAGTGAACAACGGATAAAAGATAAATGTAGTGTTTGCCTTCAGGAATAACTGGAACGGTACAAGTGCCCACAAGTACGTCAATGGTCCACATAATTTAAAAGTAGCATTCTGTTGCCAATCTGAGTATTATTCCTATATCATGACACATTTTACATTGAGCACCGCTTTATGCGTTATCTATTTTCAGCTGTAGCTGTTAGATCAGCTTTGTGATTTTTCAAAAAAAGTTCGACATCACCGTATACGGGTTGCTGTTCTCCCAGTTCGTGTACGACAAGAAACCCTAGATGGTCCTCCCGGCTGTTCGTCGTCTGAGGCATCTGAAGCCTCATCCTCGGAGTCAATGTCACTGTCTACGCCTCCTTTGAGTATCCGCTCAATTCTTAAAACTTCTTGCTGCGAAATTGTGTAGAGTTTTTCATTTGGCAGACACTTATTGACTACAACTTCGACGCGGTTAATAACTGAATACGGCGAATTTCGACAATCTGAATATGACTCTTTAAAGGTATATTTGTCTCCCGTTTCACAGTTGTCGAGCCATGTTATGCTCATACAGTCGTCAACGAAATCTATCCCGTCATTGCTCCCTTTCTTGATCAGCAAATCTTTCATAAGAACGGCAAGGAAAAATCCCCATTCCTCTTTTTTTCTACCGTGTTTCACTGCAATGGTCTCATTTTGTTTGAACAAGATGTCGCACTGAATAACTCGATTATCCTGGGAATAGCTTGACGAATTAGCATGACCTGCGGCCAAGTCTTCTGTGAGGACATCTCGAATCTTGGCGCTGCTGTAAAGAGAATGAAATAGGATAAGGTAGCTGGCCGGTTTCTTCTTTGCTCTTGTCTCTTACGGCATGCTGGCGAACGCTTCGTCCAAATGAAATGGGAAATTCACGTAAAGTTTTCTTCTCTTCAAGAGATAAATTTTGCAGATCACTTTGTACTGCATCGACAATTGCCTGTGGAATGGGCGGAGGAGTGTTAAGCACTTTGTTAGGATAATAACTCTTGGGACCAGTGAAATATTAAAAATGACCACTGTGCATTCTCTTTTCCAGCTCTCTTATACAGGCGGCACGCCGGATTCCGTATTCGAGTTGCGTTGGCATCGAGTCCTGTTGCCAGAGTTGCCGCATTAAGGAGAAAAAATTCTCAACGATTAAAGGCTAATTAATTTCACAAGGCTGCTATGAATCAGTTGAAATGACCTTGTTGTACAGTGAGGTATTATTTGGTCGGGACCTTGAGTAGCTGTACGGCCCGTTCGCTCACGTGTTTCCTCTCCCAGGGGCGGATCCAGGGGGGGGGGGGGTGGATTGGGTGGCTAGCCACCCCCCTTGATCCACCAGAAAAATGAAAATAAACATATTAAAATAGAAAATAAGGATAACATCCATCCACCTTTCATAGTCAGGCGGCCGTTCAAAGTTAAGGACGGCCTCTCTTCCAAAACAGGAGATTTTCGACAGCCTGTTTTACGAACAAAACATGTGTGTATAATTTAAAGAAAAAATATTTATTTTAGCTTTCAAGAGTTGTTTTAGCCTTGCTGGAATGATTATTTTTTTCCATTAACATCTTTTTAGCGAGTTTTCTTATCGTTTTTTCGCATCGAAGCGATTTCACAAGCAAGCAAAGTCACCAAAGTTGTACCAGGCCACTTTGCCAAGGGCTAAAAGTTCCCACGCACGTGGGTAAGGAAAAAAATGCTTATCTGTTCTTTCCCGTAACTTCGTGGCCTGTCAACTTTAAATTTCAATCACTGTTCATTCCATAAGAACTTGAGTTTTTCTCCGAAATATAATTCAAGGTAAGTTGAGGAAAGAATATTTTGCCAAATTATCAAGAAAAAACAGCGGTTTAATAACTGACAGCTGTTTAAAGCTGCTCAGAATCGCGGAAATCACGTCTACGAGGCTTCAACTTTTCAAAATTTTCTGAGGGGGCATGCCCCCAGACCCCTCTAGGGGGATGGAGGCTATGGCTCCATGAAATATAGGGCCCAGACTTAAAACTATTTGCACTCCCATTTTCAAAAAACTGCCTAAAAGCCTATAACCCTCTCTCCCCTCCCCCCGTAAAAAACTAGGGCTTGAGCAATATATAGTAGACAAAAAATATTGGTAAACATCCACCCCCCCTTTGAAAAATCCTGGATCCGCCCCTGTCTCCCAAGGTCAAAAGAAAAGCAACAACATTGTCAATGATCGATATTCCTTGATCAAAGGAAAATCTCGGTGGGCCACGGTAGTGATCAAGGTTAAATAGTTCAGCATACTTATAAAAGACATCTGATAGCTTCTTGAAAGGTTTCCCGTTCGTTATCATCCGACTGGCCTTATTTCCACTGTCGCAAACGAAAAGTGTCCTGCTAAAAGGCTAATTTTTTTCCGACCCCATCTTGACGGGTAGGCAACGCAGTTAGAAATTATAGTGTTTGTATGGGAATTCGATGGCAAATATTTTTCTCAAAAATTGAATTCTGGTCAACTTATGAATCGTAAAGTAAACATATTAGGCAAAAGTTTTTATTGACCATGTTTGAAAGATGTAGCTGGTCTAGAAAGCCTTCAGCTACGTTTTTAATTTTCCATACATTTGCTCATAATTTTTTTCCCGCGAACCGCGTCAATTTGCGGGAAAATATAGCCAACTGGATGGAAAATTAAAAACGTAACTAAACGCTTTCTAGCCAAGCTACATCTTTCAAACATGGTGAATAAAAACTTTTGCCTAGCATTTTAACTTTACAATTCATAAGTTGTCCAGAATTCAATTTTTGAAAAAAATATTGCCGTCGGATTTCCATACACACACTATAATTTCTAACTGCGTTGCCTACCTGTCAAGATGGCGTAGAAAACCGTGATAAGGCCAATTAAAACATTTTTTTCGTGGTGTTCTGTTTTCCAACGTGGAATCTATGAGCTTCAATGTGAGCTAACAAACGGATAAAAATGTTTAGATTCGTTAGTTGGCAGAGTTGAATGGCCAAAAGTTTTCAAGTTCGATTCAAATCTACTTTGAGATCGACTTTCAGGCTTGTGAACTATCATTGTTCATTCAATTGAAGAAAAATAGTATGTTATCCTTTTCACCTTTCACTGTGACTTTTTGTCTGTAGCGTTATTTGGTTTCGCTGGCAGACTGAAGTCAACATGCGTTTCGGATGAGTTTATTAGCGGTCAAATGGCGAAGATGCATGGATCTACTTGGATTTTAAACACATCACTTAAAAATCGATTAGAAAAGAACTCTCGATTTTTATTGTTGTTGTCGTCGTTGTTGTAAGCTTATGGTTTGGAAATCTGTTCAAGTTTAAAAGCTTTACTTACCTGTCTTTCCTGTGCTTTCCCATCTTTACAAATCCGAACAGTTCTTAGACCGTAACCAAAGCGTCGAAATTTAAAGCGGTCAACTGAAGCATGTGCTTAGAAAGTGACGTCACAAAAATTATATCTCCCTTGGGGAGTAGTCCGCGTGGCAAATTTTGTAAGCTTAACATGAGGCAGAGCGCCTGCCAAATATCGAAAATATAGAACACCTGCGATTCTTCTTTGGAGACAGAGAGGGTGAGGAGAACTTATTTTCTCTTTGCAAGTATTCAATATTCTTCATTAAAAAACTGAGTATTCAATATTCCTTACAATTTTGAGCCAATATTCAATATTCCTTTACAATTTTAAGCCAGTATTCAATATTCATTATTCCGCTTCAACCCCCGATACTAACAACTACTAGTAACTACTAACAACTACTAGTAACTACTAACAACTACTAGTAACTACTAACAACTACTAGTAACTACTAACAACTACTAGTAACTACTAACAACAACCAGTAACTACTAACAACTACTAGTAACTACTAACAACTACTAGTAACTACTAACAACTACTACCAACTACTAACAACTACTAGTAACTACTAACAACTACTAGTAACTACTACCAACTACTAACAACTACTAGTAACTACTACCAACTACTAACAACTACTAACAACTACTAGTAACTACTAACAACTACTAGTAACTACTAACAACTACTAGTAACTACTAACAACTACTAGTAACTACTAACAACTACTAGTAGTAGTAACTACTACTAACAACTACTAGTAACTACTACCAACTACTAACAACTACTAGTAACTACTAACAACTACTAGTAACTACTAACAACTACTAGTAACTACTAACAACAACCAGTAACTACTAACAACTACTAGTAACTACTAACAACTACTAGTAACTACTAACAACTACTACCAACTACTAACAACTACTAGTAACTACTAACAACTACTAGTAACTACTACCAACTACTAACAACTACTAGTAACTACTACCAACTACTAACAACTACTAACAACTACTAGTAACTACTAACAACTACTAGTAACTACTAACAACTACTAGTAACTACTAACAACTACTAGTAACTACTAACAACTACTAGTAGTAGTAACTACTACTAACAACTACTAGTAACTACTACTAACTACTAACAACTACTAGTAACTACTACCAACTACTAAAAAACTACTAACAACTACTAGTAACTACTACCAACTACTAGTAACTACTAACAACTACTACCAACTACTAGTAACTACTAACAACTACTAACAACTACTAGTAACTACTACCAACTACTAACAACTACTAACAACTCCACTAGTAACTACTAACAACTACTAGTAACTACTAAACAACTACTAGTAACTACCAACAACTACTAGTAACTACTACCAACTACTAACAACTACTAGTAACTACTACCAACTACTAACAACTACTAGTAACTACTACCAACTACTACCAACTACTAACAACTACTAACAACTACTAGTAACTACTACCAACTACTAGTAACTACTAACAACTACTAGTAACTACTAACAACTACTAGTAACTACTAACAACTACTAGCAACTACCAACAACTACTAGTAACTACTAACAACTACTAGTAACTACTAACAACTACTAGTAACTACTAACAACTACTAGTAACAACTACCAGTAACTACTAACAACTACTAGCAACTACTAACAACTACTAGTAACTACTAACAACTACTAGTAACAACTACTAGTAACTACTAACAACTACTAGCAACTACTAACAACTACTAGTAACTACTAACAACTACTAGTAACAACTACTAGTAACTACTAACAACTACTAGCAACTACTAACAACTACTAGTAACTACTAACAACTACTAGTAACTACTAACAACTACTAGTAACAACTACCAGTAACTACTAACAACTACTAGTAACTACTAACAACTACTAGTAACTACTAACAACTACTAGTAACTACTAACAACTACTAGTAACTACTACCAACTACTACCAACTACTAACAACTACTAGTATTTACTAACAACTACTAGTAACTACTAACAACTACTAGTAACTACTACCAACTACTAACAACTACTAGTAACTACTACCAACTACTAACAACTACTAGTAACTACTACCAACTACCACTACCAACTACTAACAACTACTAACAACTACTAGTAACTACTACCAACTACTAGTAACTACTACCAACTACTAGTAACTACTACCAACTACTAGTAACTACTAACAACTACTAACAACTACTAACAACTACTAACAACTACTAACAACTACTAACAACTACTAACAACTACTACCAACTACTAACAACTACTAGTAACTACTACCAACTACTACAACTACTAACAACTACTAGTAACTACTACCAACTACTACCAACTACTAGTAACTACTAACAACTACTAACAACTACTAGTAACTACTACTAACTACTAACAACTACTAACAACTACTAACAACTACTAACAACTACTAACAACTACTACCAACTACTAGTAACTACTACCAACTACTACCAACTACTAGTAACTACTAACAACTACTAACAACTACTAACAACTACTAACAACTACTAACAACTACTAACAACTACTAACAACTACTACCAACTACTAACAACTACTAACAACTACTA
>NC_135759.1:6489841-6593113 GCF_052425735.1 Oculina patagonica
ATACAACACAAGACGGTTTTCTGGAATAAGCTGTTTTTCTATTGGATTAAGGATGGATCTGACGGTAGCTAGAGAGCCCTGGGGAATCTTCGTTAGATATTTGCTTTGCCTTCTCCATAATCGGCTCAAATAATAACACAGTGGTTAAACCGAGCTTTACACTACCGTGTGTAAATGTGATTTAAAGTTGGTGCAAAGATGTCTCTTTATCTGCCTTTATACTCGAGTGTAAAGCTGGGATAAAGGTCAGCTTTAAGAAATGTGAATTCAGTGTATAGCTGAATAAATTCTAAATTTATTCCAGCTTTATTTGAGCTTTACACCACGGTAAAGTTATATTTTCATGCTGTACAGCCCGTGATATGAAAGAGTTTTGTGACGTATTATTATAGCCCGTAAATTGTCAGCGGTCTTTCTAGTCGTTCCTGAAGACAGTAAAACGGCCTTTGCTTGATTGCTGTGTACGTGAAGTTTGTTAGCTTATAAATTTTTGTGCCCGCCTGGTGGTGGAAGGACATCGTTAAGTCTGGAAGCCCGCAAGTCCCCAGCATATCTCAAAGAACCGAGATGTGTTGTTGCTCCTAGATCGCTGAGAGCGTCGATCGACGCTGGCGGTATAACTTAGCAATCAAAGACAACACGGATCCAGCTGAGAGACTAAAAGCAATTCTTTACCAAAAAAGTATGTTACCGAGACTTGGGGCTCATTTGCCCAACGTTGCCGTGTTGGAAGTTTGAAACTGAAGAGTTGCCTTTAGACTCTAAAAAATCTTTGAAAATGAGGCCGTTATCCTTTCCGCGTTGAATTGACTCAAGGATATCCCATAATATTCATTCATCGAAACTGTTTTTCATAACAAAACTGTATTTCGTTAGGACTGCCGCGTCACTGTTTGTTGCGACTGTTCGTGTTATATAAGCGGGATTGAAATACACGGAACCGATGGGAAGCTAATTTAAGGTTAAAGCAAGGAAATGATTGCTTTTTTTCGACCACGAACGGAGCTATTTGGCCCTTATTTCCAAGAAGAAACGGAGGATTGAAACTTGCTCTTGTATTGCGTTACAGAGTGACTGCCTCCTGACTGCACTGGACGTTGGGATCTGGAAACGACTCTTATCTGTGGACCGTGCAGGAAGCGATGTGATGAAAGCATGATATTTGCTGTAGCTGTGAGCTGTGCATAAGTGCTAAATGGAAAGCTGGACAAGGCAAACAACAATGTAAGTAAGATCTTAACGTCTTAAGTGCCATTTCCTTGCCTGAAGTTTTTTTTTTGCTATAATGTTAATGTTTTTGCTATAATATGATACTAGTTCTAAATTTCAGAATACCCGGCCACTTCATGTACATGTGTCGGGACCTTTTGTAGAACGAGGCATAACACAATAGATTCTATTCTTATTCAATGACATGTAAATAAGTGGCCGGGTATTCTGAAGTTTAGCCATAAATTTATAAATGTAAAATTTTTACAAATGTAATTCTTAATTTTTAGTATAGTAGGTCCACATCAGCACTTTGGCTGCCTTTTACCCAACCTACTTATCAAATAAAGGATGTATACATGTATGTGTATGCGATTTTTCGATCGCTTTTTCTCACAATCGAAATGCCATCCTGTCAGCCATTTAGATAATTCTCACATTACACAAGTCTAGGTTTCACTGTACTTCATGCATTAGCTTTCTTTCCTGTGCCGATTCCCAAAACGATCCGTTTTCCAGTTATTATAATATTATATAATTATTATAATATTATATATTATTAAGAAAAGAAACGAACCGATGTCTTTCACTGAGTTTTACTAACTCCCCTGTATGTATTTAGATTTAAGTGTATGCCATTGATTTGTCACAATTTCTTGCTTTCATTGTAACACCTTTCTACTAAATTGTAAAAGTGTTTGTTATTTTCCTGATAAAGTGACTTCATTGGCTGCTTAGTGAAAATTATGACTTAAATTTTATGCGGAATCTTTTCATGCTATTCCATGGAAAAAGATGTCAATAGGTTTGGCTTAGTGTTACAGTTAAGGCTTAAAACAGCAACCTTCACCCCTTAACCCCTGGGAGTGTCTTGCAGTTGGCTCATAGTGTCATCACTTGACCAATTGTTTTTCCAATAAATATTCATTTGACTTTTTTACACCAACATTGTCTTTAAATGACCTGCATTTTAAAAGCATACAATTGTAATCAGGGGAATTTAATGTTGATCTGATCCTTGGGGCTAAGACTGCTTGCTGAGACTAATATATTGAAGTGAAAAAAACAAATGGGGTCTCGCATAATTGTTGGAATGCTTAGTAAAAATACAGGCAAAGTGAAATTATACTACATGCAATTAAAAAATAGAAACTGAAATTTGACAGTTATACTCCATCAATTTATCATTCTGTCAGTACCAAGTACATAATACTCATTTTTTCAATCGTGGTTGTTTTTACAGGTTCTTCTGCTAAATGCTTGAAAGTCCTTAAAGTTTGCAGGCCTACCTTAACCATTTTATAGGGCGGAGCAATGCAAGACCTTATAATAAAAACATACAACAACGACGACGCAGTAAAAAGGACTGAAAAAGGTTAGTAAAAGTGTTTTGTGCTGAAATAAATAACAAAAAAGAAAATCTGCCAGTCTTGGTCTCTTTCATGGGCACTGCACAGCATAAAAATTGGGATTTACA
Source organism: Oculina patagonica (assembly GCF_052425735.1). Lineage (NCBI taxonomy): Eukaryota > Metazoa > Cnidaria > Anthozoa > Scleractinia > Oculinidae > Oculina > Oculina patagonica. The sequence goes on from NC_135759.1 coordinate 6,492,528, forward strand.
TGAAAATTATGGTGGTTAAATCTGGTATAAAGTTGAATAACCAACTTTATACCATCAATTAAATGCTGTAAAGGTGGTTAAACCGAGCTTTACACTACCGTGTGTAAATGTGATTAAAAGTTGGTGTAAAGGAGTCTCTTTATCTGCCTTTATACTTAAGTGTAAAGCTGGGATAAAGGTCAGTTTTAAAAAATGTAAAGTCAGTGTATAGCTGAATAAATTCCAAATTTATTCCAGCTTTATTTGAGCTTTACACCACAGTAAAGATCCATCCGGAATCGGCTCAAATAATAAATTGCCCAATTCCAACTTCAAAGACAATTTGAAAAGCCAATTAAGAGGCATAAATCAGAACGTCAAAGTTTGTGCTCATTCTGCAGTTGTAGCAGAAGTTTTCAGCCATTTGGCGATTTTAATAGGCAATTATGAAAGACGGCATTTAAAAACAAATTCGCGATTAAGTAGACTTTCACAGTCCCCTAATAAGGTATTATATCTTTTCCACAACACAACACAACACAACACAACACAATACAACTCGGGACTGTGAAAGTTCACAGTCCCCTAATAAGGCATTATATCTTTTTCCACAACACAACACAATACAATACAACACAACACAGCACAACACAACACAATACAACACAAGACGGTTTTCTGGAATAAGCTGTTTTTCTATTGGATTAAGGATGGATCTGACGGTAGCTAGAGAGCCCTGGGAAATCTTCGTTAGATATTTGCTTTGCCTTCTCCATAATCGGCTCAAATAATAACACAGTGGTTAAACCGAGCTTTACACTACCGTGTGTAAATGTGATTTAAAGTTGGTGCAAAGATGTCTCTTTATCTGCCTTTATACTCGAGTGTAAAGCTGGGATAAAGGTCAGCTTTAAGAAATGTGAATTCAGTGTATAGCTGAATAAATTCCAAATTTATTCCAGCTTTATTTGAGCTTTACACCACGGTAAAGTTATATTTTCATGCTGTACAGCCCGTGATATGAAAGAGTTTTGTGATGTATTATTATAGCCCGTAAATTGTCAGCAGTCTTTCTAGTCGTTCCTGAAGACAGTAAAACGGCTTTTGCTTGATTGCTGTGTACGTGAAGTTTGTTAGCTCATAAATTTTTGTGCCCGCCTGGTGGTGGATGGACATCGTTAAGTCTGGAAGCCCGCAAGTCCCCAGCATATCTCAAAGAACCGAGATGTGTTGTTGCTCCTAGATCGCTGAGAGCGTCGATCGACGCTGGCGGTATAACTTAGCAATCAAAGACAACACGGATCCAGCTGAGAGACTAAAAGCAATTCTTTACCAAAAAAGTATGTTACCGAGACTTGGGGCTCATTTGCCCAACGTTGCCGTGTTGGAAGTTTGAAACTGAAGAGTTGCCTTTAGACTCTAAAAAATCTTTGAAAATGAGGCCTTTATCCTTTCCGCGTTGAATTGACTCAAGGATATCCCATAATATTCATTCATCGAAACTGTTTTTCATAACAAAACTGTATTTCGTTAGGACTGCTGCGTCACTGTTTGTTGCGACTGTTCGTGTTATATAAGCGGGATTGAAATACACGGAACCGATGGGAAGCTAATTTAAGGTTAAAGCAAGGAAATGATTGCTTTTTTTTCGACCACGAACGGAGCTATTTGGCCCTTATTTCCAAGAAGAAATGGAGGATTGAAACTTGCTCTTGTATTGCTTTACAGAGTGACTGCCTCCTGACTGCACTGGACGTTGGGATCTGGAAACGACTCTTATCTGTGGACCGTGCAGGAAGCGATGTGATGAAAGCATGATATTTGCTGTAGCTGTGAGCTGTGCATAAGTGCTAAATGGAAAGCTGGACAAGGCAAACAACAATGTAAGTAAGATCTTAACGTCTTAAGTGCCATTTCCTTGCCTGAAGTTTTTTTTTTTTGCTATAATGTTAATGTTTTTGCTATAATATGATACTAGTTCTAAATTTCAGAATACCCGGCCACTTCATGTAGTGTCGGGACCTTTTGTAGAACGAGGCATAACACAATAGATTCTATTCTTATTCAATGACATGTAAATAAGTGGCCGGGTATTCTGAAGTTTAGCCATAAATTTATAAATGTAAAATTTTTACAAATGTAATTCTTAATTTTTAGTATAGTAGGTCCGCATCAGCACTTTGGCTGCCTTTTACCCAACCTACTTATCAAATAAAGGATGTATACATGTATGTGTATGCGATGTTTCGATCGCTTTTTCTCACAATCGAAATGCCATCCTGTCAGCCATTTAGATAATTCTCACATTACACAAGTCTAGGTTTCACTGTACTTCATGCATTAGCTTTCTTTCCTGTGCCGATTCCCAAAACGATCCATTTTCCAGTTATTATAATATTATATAATTATTATAATATTATATATTATTAAGAAAAGAAACGAACCGATGTCTTTCACTGAGTTTTACTAACTCCCCTGTATGTATTTAGATTTAAGTGTATGCCATTGATTTGTCACAATTTCTTGCTTTCTTTGTAACACCTTTCTACTAAATTGTAAAAGTGTTTGTTATTTTCCTGATAAAGTGACTTCATTGGCTGCTTAGTGAAAATTATGACTTAAATTTTATGCGGAATCTTTTCATGCTATTCCATGGAAAAAGATGTCAATAGGTTTGGCTTAGTGTTACAGTTAAGGCTTAAAACAGCAACCTTCACCCATTAACCCCTGCGAATGTCTTGCAGTTGGCTCATAGTGTCATCACTTGACCAATTGTTTTTCCAATAAATATTTATTTGACTTTTTTACACCAACATTGTCTTTAAAAGATCTGCATTATAAAAGCATACAATTGTATCAGGGGAATTTAATGTTGATCTGATCATTGGGGCTAAGACTGCTTGCTGAGACTAATTGCCAACGAGACAGGCGAGCGAAAACGCGAGCCTGTCTCGGCGGTAGGATATAGAGCCGTGCGTAGTTCGAGGGCTATGCAGAAAAAATCTCAGAATCTTTCAGCTCGATTTTCGTGTAATCCGGTTCCGACAGTGATATTTTTTTGGCCATATTAGGATGTAGGCGGAAGTTGTCGAAAACGCAATTTCCGATGTTTTTAGCCAATCCATTCAGCAGAATCTGTTCAGCACGTGCACACTTTGTTGTAGTTTGGCCAATCAGCGCGCTACTAATTTTGTTTAGTACGTGCATTGGCAACAAAAATTCCCAGACAAGATGCGTCTCAGATAACAAAGAGGTTTCAAATCTGTTCGCTTCAAAAAGCCAAAATTCCCGAACTAGAGATTGAAATACGAAAGAAACTTGAATTAAACTTTGTTTCGAATTTAATTTCATTTAAGATGAAGGCAAGAAATGCATTACAAAGCTTCAAAATTTCCAAAGCTTCGAAAATTTCGAAGTCATACAAATTTGCATGCGTAATTAAGTTAGGTCGGCCAATGAAAACAACAGGGAAACGAATTTGGTGTCGTGGATTTTATCGATCAGAAGAGAGCTATTTAGAGTTTTTTTTCGTTTCTCGAATTTATAAAATAAATGCCCTATACTTCATTTTTTTACTGGAGTGTCTAGCTTTTTTTTCTCGGACAACCGGGCCTTGAATTTTCCTTCTCAAACTCATTAATAATTCATCAAGTTAAAACAAAGAAAATTATAACCGTGACGGTGGTTTGGAAACCCGATCTTAATTAGCATAGATTTTTACGATTTTATTTCTTCGTTTACTCCGTAGTTTTTGTTTCGATTGAGAAGATATATCAAACACTCGAGACAGTGTTTCATCGGCTATCCAAACACCTCGAATTTCGTCAAAAATACTCCGCTGCGCGTCGTATTTTCAACTCTCTTCTCGGTGTTTGGATATCCCGATGAAACACTGCCTCTCGTGTTTGATATATTACTTAAAGCTGTCTCAACAACAACAGTTTAACGTGACATTTGAGACGTCACGCATTGCGCGTGATGAATTATTCTCGGAACGGTGGTAGTAAAATAAAATAAACTTGTTCCATCTTTGGCCACAAAGATGGAACCTCACATTTGTTGGATACTTACGTGTTGAGTGGATTAAACTGCAGTGTGGAAAGTTTAAAATGATTTGTTTTGGCAAATCTTTGTAAAAGTTTGCTTTTTGTTTCGTAATTTATTTTCCGAGTTCAGTGGGTCATTACAACTTTGATTAAGACCTTTAGGACTTTAAAACAGCTAAAACAGCAGAAACCTTTCCAAAATAGCGGCTTCGAACAACAATGGCTTGAAACTCTCAAAAAGCATAAGGTTAAAAGATTTCTCACTAAATCTTCACTACTTTGGTATTATTTTAGAACTTTTTCCTCATTTAGCCTTCACAAAATCGCATTTTATTCCAGAAACATTCAAGATTTTCAAAGAAAACACCCAATGTTTATTGATCGGACCAAAATCATAAAGCGTACTTTCAGCCAAACATTTACAATTATCCTCCCTTCTTCTCTCCCGTTGTACTCGTTGGCATTTCTACCGATAGGTACCACTAGTATATTGAAGTAAAAAAAAAACAAATGTGGTCTCGCAGAATTGTTGGAATGCTTAATATAAATACAGGCAAAGTGAAATTATACTACATGCAATTAAAAAATAGAATCTGAAATTTGACAGTTATACTCCATCAATTTATCGTTCTGTCAGTACCAAGTACATATAAATACTCATTTTTTCAATTGTCTTTGTTTTTACAGGTTCTCCTGCTAAATGCTTGAAAGTCCTTAATGTTTGCAGGCCTACCTTAACCATTTTATAGGGCGGAGCAATGCAAGACCATATTAAAAAACACACAACAGCGTAGTATTTAGTATTTAGCAATATTTAGTTTGATACACGACCTAACAAGCATTGTGCTTAAAACCCCTATCGTGTTAAATAAAGAACGTGATGATGATGATGATTGTGATAATAATGAAGATGATGATGATGATGATGACGACGACCCCAATCAAGCGACAAACAATCTTCCTTTCGCTCCCTTGAAAGTAGCGACGCCATGACACGTCACTCAGATTGAGTACAGCACGGTAATCGCATCAGCCAATGAGAAGAGACTTTTACTGGTGCACAATTATGCTCAGCCAATGACAGAGAATTTGACTGGTGCACAAGAAACAATACAAAATGTGCACTAGTGCACATATTGAGCAGAGTTCTACAAAGAGGGGGGGAAGGAGTGAGGACTGGGCTAAGTAAAAAAATCAAGGCGCTGGTCCGCCGGAGGCTGTTAAAAATGCGTTGCTGTTGGGAAAAAAACTAATTCTGTATTATAATTAAACACCTGGGACGAATTGGCATCTTCTGGCATGGTTTTCGTTGGTTTTCTATTATGTCTTGACTATTTTGACTAGTTTCTGGAAAATAGTTGCACTAGTCTATATTCAGCAGTGGCTAAGATATTACAAGTATTAATTGAAAGCATAGATTATAGCAAAAAAAATTCTAAAATTCATTGTATTTTTCTATTATTTCCCACTGAGAAAGACCGTATACTGAGATATTAGTGCTTTGATGAATCAGGAGTAACCAATGGTCAGTTTGGCTGCCTCTTTTTTTAGTTTTCAAGAATAAGCTGTTACTCTATTGAATTGATAAGTATTTTAACTAACAATATAAAGAGCCCTTTGAAGTCTTCATCACTTATTTTGGCAGCCTCTGCTTTACCTTCTCCGGCATCCCCTTAAGTAGTTAACTATCATAGCTCTTCTTTACAGACAATTTGAAGAGCGAAGAAGCGACCTTTGTTTTGTTTTGTTGTGTTTAGTTATGTTGTGTTGTGTTGTGTTGTGTTGTGTTGTGTTTTGTTGTGTTGTGTTGTGTTGTGTTGTGTTGTGTTGTGTTGTGTTGTGTTGTGTTGTGTTGTGTTGTGTTGTGTTGTGTTGTGTTGTGTTGTGTTGTGTTGTGTTGTGTTGTGTTGTGTTGTGTTGTGTTGTGTTGTGTTGTGTTGTGTTGTGTTGTGTTGTGTTGTGTTGTGTTGTGTTGTGTTGTGTTGTGTTGTGTTGTGTTGTGTGAGCCAGGGGAAACTTGTTTACCTTTTCCTCCGCTTGACATGTTCTTTCTGAGATAGATGTTTTATCGTCTTACTGTCTTTTAACTGCCCAAGAAGCGTTAAGATACTACAAGAATACCATTTGGGTGATTGACTAACTGAAAGCATCCCAAAGAAGAAAACATACAGTCTTTCATAATACAATTTCAAAACTCATTGTACTACCTTTTATTGCCCACTGAGATAGACCATATCCTAAAATCTTAGTGATTTGTTGAATTGAGAGCATCCTCGGAGACCCAGGGGCAGTTAGTGGGGCGAAACGAAGGAATAAACCGGGCAGAAATCGTAGTGACGAAAGTTTTCAAGAACGGCACGAAGTGCCCCTGGGCAACGAGTCTCTCCAGACCATTTCCAAACGGCTCTCCGAATGCTGGCTCCCGATTGGGCAGAAAAAAACCTTTGTATTATTCTGCCCAATCGGCGAGCAGTAACTTGGGAATCACTTTCGTGTGTTCTTACACGCCGTCTACTGCGTCAGCCATACTTGTGTCGTTCGTTCACCAAAGCTCTACATGCGAGGGAAATTTCCATTTAGCCCAAAATAATCAGGGAATCATTTCCGATGTCAGAGAGAAAGATATTTCAAGATCGACGGGGAAATTTTCGTTTGGACTAGTCAGAGGTATCGTAAATACTGGCTTGTTTATCGATCGCCCGCTCAATTGAGCTTGTAGGTTTGAAATATTAATTTTCTTATCCGAGCTTCTTTCTTTGATAGAATTGGAGTTCTGTATGTCGAGGGTTTCTCCTTTGAGTTCGATTGTTAAAGATCAGGTAATGGTTAGTTACTTAAGGTCTCTTTCCTTGGAAGCTGCATTCATTAAAGAAAGTGACAAGGGAAGGCTAAGTTTTGGAAATTATTTTGCACCGCGACATTAAAGGAAGAATGTAGTTGCTGCCATCTGTGACAAAGCTCACCCCGTAGTTCAATTTAGTTCAATTTAGATGAATTGTGTACCAACCCAATGTACAGATAAAACTTTGCTGTTATATAGCTCATGCACTTCATTGTGCAACCCAGCCTACTGTCAAGCCAAAGTGGTGCTAAGTGAATTTACAAGAAATATAATGTACATATGCTTGCTGTGTAGTCTTGAAATACAAAGAAATATACAAGCCACTGGTAATTTGCATCAGTATGTAATAGAAAAAATTATTACACATTTTAAGACTGACTTCTTGTTTTAATTTCAATACCAGAAACATCTAATTTCATTTATCTATCCAGCAGGGTAAAGGGAAGGTGCTAGTTGTTACATTTTCTTAGGGTGAGTCCAGGGTGGGTAATTGGGACTTCTAGTGATGGGGATGATTGTATGGACTTTAGGACTTTAAGCAAAGCCCAAAGAAATCCTTGAACCAAAAATGAACCCCAGAAATTTCACATACCAAATTGAATTTCCAGAAAGAGTCAATTACACTAGAAATTGAACTCCGGGACACTTTGCAGACTATTGATATACCCAGTTTAATACCACATGCAATGTGAAGCAACACCTTTGTTAACTCAGCCAAAAACAGAATCAGATGTCTACAAACCTTAATATATGTGACAGATTTTAAAATGTGCAGTGAACTGTACAAATCAGTTTTCTTGGGAACTTTATCGGACAAAGCACACTACCCAGATGGTGCAAGAAGCCTGTGAAAGGAATGGTGTCAATGTACCACAATAGCACTTCACCCTCTATTCAAAAGCATGTGTTGCAATTACTCAAGGATCCTGATTGGTAAAGTCAGAATTGTAATTGCAACAAATCCACCTAGGCAACCCTCCAAGTTTATTTTTTACCTTGGTGGCCATTTGGCCACCGACTGCTCAGTTTTGGTCGCCAGTGAAAAATTTAGTAGCTAAATTAAGCTCACGCTTTCAATCCTTCTTCTCAATTTTATCGGGGGTGGAAGGGAAATAATGAATAATGAATAACGGGCTAAAACAGAAAATGAATAAAGAATATTTGAGGTTTCAATGCTTGGAATAATGAATAAGTTGTTTCCAGTAAAGGAATAATGAATAGCGGTTATTCACTGTGCTCAAACATCTTCTTATCTGATTCTGATATCTGAATTGAAAATTTTCTATTGGAATGGTTCATGTGACCATAACTATCTGTAATCAGTCAAATTACTGAGGGTGATCTACATTCAATCAAATACCAATTTTTTTTACTGTGGATTTTCGTGTGGTTGGTACGTCCTTTGTTCTGTTTGATTGTTGAAATGTCAACAATGTCGATTCGTCTCCACATGGGATGTTTGACCGTTGATATATAATCAAAGGGCACTTAGAGCCAGCTCATTCTTCTGCATTTTTTCGGGGTGGGGGAGGGGAGATGGTTTGGGAGTGGTGGTGGGTAATGAAAATGAACTGGTACAGTCCACTTAAGTCAAGTACAGTCCCCTGTAAAGTCAAAATCAGATACGCATGTGAAAAGAAATGAAATCACAATTTCACAACTTCTAAAAGTGGTGCAACGTGAATCAAGTTGCCGAGCTGTTAAGACCTTAGGGACCTTAAACGTATTTTAACATGCGCTGACACAAGCGATCAAGTCCATCGAGGCAGCCGGAAGTAATTTTACATGGCCCCATTCCCCGCTACGTAAAAGTCCACAAGCAGTTATTTCAAAAAGAAATAGTATTTCGTTTCCGGATCGCGGAACGATAAGCATAATAAAAATATAAATGATAAGAAGAGAAGATCCTAGGTCGAGAATCAGTATTACGCGGGGACGAATTGCGAAACAGTCAAGTTTTTTGCATGTATGCACATTCCTTTACCCTTCCGTGCCAGCAAACACGAGACATCCGAAGACATCCAGTCTTGTTTGCTCTTCTTAGCGCTATTATTGATGGAAAATGTACAAAGTCAACAACAACATAGACAGAAAAGCTAGAATATTTACATAACAATTAAACACGGAAAGGGCTTAACAAATATTTTCACCAATACATCGCTTTAATCGATCTTAGAAGGATCGGAGTCGTTTGATATTTCTATTTGTAATTAAACTGCAAAGCTTTCCGTCTTCCTGACAAATATATTTTCGATATTTGAAGAACATATTTTTACTGCTAAAACAGCTTAAAACGTGTGGACATTGTGGTTACGAGCTTTCTTCTGGTTGGATAGTGTGTAAATAGTTCACATCTTCCACGAAGCTCATATACACATGTGAAAAGAAATGAAATGAATATTTGTTACCGTTTTAGATTACTGAATTGCGTTTTGAATTACCTTTCTGTCAGCACGCATCTACCGGGCAGTGACAATCATTGTTCATGGATTGAGCAGCGAATGAAATTTGAGAGAAAGATGCGCACGAACAGGTCGTGTAAAACGGATGACGTGAGTCACGGGAAATGAGATGACGTGACAGGAGACAAAAACGTGCTCGGATGTCGTGTTTTTATCAGTGAGCTTTATAAACGTTTATTAGAACACGTCATATGGCAAGCGTAACTCCATGTTGAGATTTCTTCATGGAACTTATTTTTAACTTTTACTAACGGGAGAGGGGTAGCGTATTAAATTTACTTCCGGCTGCCTGGCGGGACTTCACTGCGTGTAACAGCACAGGTAGCCAAAGCTTAAGATGCGACTGAAAAAAAAATAAAATGATCTGAAATTATCTAATGTTTATTGTTTTATCAATCTTATATTATATTTTCATGTCAGCTTTGTTCTACTTGTGAAAAGTAGCATAACTGATGATATGCTAATTCTAAAATTGCTCTCAACTATCATAGCGAAGCGAAAGTTCGAACACTTGAGCCGTCAGAATGCCGACCCGTCTTCATGAAATGAGCTGCAATTCTCAAAGTTTACCATTTTTCACCCAAAGCGCCTCAAATTCAAAGGCTTCGATAGTCACTCTATACATAAATGCCGAAAAAGTACCCAATATTACATCTTTTCCACGGTAAAACGACAATATTCCAGTGGTAAACCTCTACGAACCATCCGCGGTCCGAGCTCTTCTGGATTTAATCATATGCAATTTGGAAGCACAAAAGCCACTTTCTAGGGGAGGTGTACCGAATTTTGTTTGTTTACACCTCATTCTTGAGCTTGTGAATATGAGGTCATCATGTGATGCATTCGACATTCCATACACCTCCCATAGAAAGTATGATCGTGCATTTCTAAAAAGAGAGTTGACGTAACTTTATTTTTGGTTCATTATGCACGTACAGAAATGCGTGCAGGGTCGCGTGCGGGTGAACATCAGCTGCGTCACCTCACGAGCCAAAACCGACTCTGCTTCAAACGTACAAAAAAAAATCCATTGAATATTTTTTTTAGATCGCTCTTTATACTTTCTGTTGGACGTAGACAGATTGGGGTCAGGGCCGAGGACATGTTGAGGGGTCTCAGAAAAGAAAAAAATGAAAATATACATTTGATAAACTTTTGTAATAACGACGCGTGGGGGTCGTGCATTACTACAAAGAGAGTTGACGTAGCTTTATTCTTGGTTCATTGTAGACCTGTTGTTCCGAAATTGTCATTTGATGTAAATTTATTTATTACACTATACAATGATTTCATTTCTTTTCGCATTTGCATCTGAAGGGGGGCAGGGGTAGCATATAAAGTTACTTCCGTTCTACAACTTCCGTCCACACATTTTTTGTACACGCACACTTCCGTCAACATCTGTATCACTCTATTATCTCATTCTGGAGAATGAGCTAAAAAGTGATCTTCAACCCCAGTACTTTTGGAACCGTTCATTGTTTATGGGGTGGTGGGGGGATTTAAGGGGTTTGGGCAGAATGCCTAAAATAGCGTTTCTGGGGTTCGAAAAATGAAAATTTTCCCGGAGGGGGGGTGGCATGCCCCCGGACCCCCCTACTTTTTTATGTACCGAACAGCATCAAATCGATCCCACAAACTATATTTGGTTGCAAACAAAGTTCACGGTGACGGTAATCGACACAGTAACAATCACGTCCCATCAATGCACTAGCAGTATTTTTAATTTGTTATCACCTTAAACTGCAAATTTGTCTGATATTCCAAATTTAGCTTCTCATCGCGTGGAGGGGGGTCATAAAAAATTTAGGATTACGAAGGGGGTAGGGTAAAAATATCTGATGACGAGAGAGGGCCACTACATTTTTCAGGCACTGTTGATCAATTATCAAATCCCACCCCCACCCCATAAAAAATGAACGGTCACTTAATTTAGGCAATAGGAAATAATGAATAATAAGAAAAATATAAAAATGAATAATGAATAAGTCGTGAAAAATGTGAAGGAATAATGAATAAGTCAGTTCCAATAATTCCTCTTCAACCCCCGAAATTTTAGTTGCCAGGCTGGCGACTTTGGTTCCAATTTAGTCGCCAGCTCCAAAATTTTAGTAGCCATGGCGACTAAAATGGTCTTAACTTGGAGGGTTGCTAGGTCGATCCTAGGTGTGATCATAAGGGGTTGCCCCATAGCATTAACTATGAGTCTCCCTGTGATTTAATCATATGTGCAAGAATAGGCCATTTCCGATATATTAAAATTCTAACTTGGCTCCGAGGCTTATCACGTCGAGGTTAATTGATGAATAAATCATTTCTTTTGTTTTATTCCCCCAAGCCTCGGAGCCAAGTTAGAATATTAATATATCGGAATTGGCCTATTGGGAGAGGGAGGTAAAGATGTTCATTCATCTGAGGCACTTTTATTATTTCATGATAGGGGATACAACTTCAGCAAAGAGAACCTGAAATGTTTCAGTATGTTAATTAAGTCTTAACCTCTTGTAGACAAAAACAAATACACTGTACTTGCTTTCTTTGAAGATACTAGAAGTCTTTCAGAAAAAAATGTTGTGATGTCTGTGCAAAAGCATGTGACTGTGGACAGAAGTGCCCACAGAACTTGGTCAGAAATGTAAAATGGGGTGAAAGAAAAGCACTTTTACTAAAGAAGTTTTAAGAAAGTAAGCTTACGTACAAGGAAGTGCTGAAATCAAGTCAAGACTGTTTTGTTTCGAACGTCGACCGAGTTACATGACTGTTTCAATAAATAGAAGAGACAGTCTTAAAAGTAAGAGTTTTTGTTTTCTATTGAACAAACCTCTGTCTTAAGTGTATGGGGTTGTGCAGAAATCTTGCCTATATAAAGTATATACAGATCGATCTACACGAAGAGAAAAATCTGGATCAGCCCATAAAACACCTTAGCTGTTTCATAATGTAAATACTGTTTGGCATACTTGTCTGGTCCACGCAATGCGGGAAAGTTCCATTTAGCCGAGAAAAAATGTAAGGAAAGGCTAGAATCCAAATGTACAAGTTTTAAATAGTGATACTATCAAAGTAAGAAGCTCGGATAGAAAATAAATATTTGAAACCTACAAGCTCAATCGAGCGGGCGATCGATAAACAAGCCAGTATTTACGATACCTCTGACTAGTCCAAACGAAAATTTCCCCGTCGATCTTGAAATATCTTTCTCTCTGACATCGGAAATGATTCCCTGATTTTTTTGGACTAAATGGAAATTTCCCTCGCATGCAGAGCTTTGGTGAACGAACGACACAAGTATGGCTGACGGAGTAGACGGCGTGTAAGAACACACGAAAGTGATTCCCAAGTTACTGCTCGCCGATTGGGCAGAATAATACAAAGGTTTTTTTCTGCCCAATCGGGAGCCAGCATTCGGAGAGCCGTTTGGAAATGGTCTGGAGAGACTCGTTGCCCAGGGGCACTTCGTGCCGTTCTTGAAAACTTTCGTTACTACGATTTCTTCCCGGTTTATTCCTTCGTTTCGCCCCACTAACTGCCCTTGGGTCTCCGAGGATGAATTGAGAGCAACCAATGTTCAGTTTGGCTACCTCATTTCTTGCAATCTTCTGGGACATCCACAGACATCCACACGATCCAAAGACATCCATACGATCCAAAGACGTCCATACGATCCAAAGACGTCCATACGATCCAAAGATATCTATACGATCCAAAGACATCCATACGATCCACAGACGTCCATACCATCCAAAGACATCCATACGATCAAAAGACGTCCATACGATCTAAAGACGTCCACACGATCCAAAAGCTAGCCAGCGAAGCTTGGCGTTCTAGTCAGTCAGGGAGAGCGAGAAATCGCGCGCGAGCAAAGCGACGGTGGGGCAAAAGCAAAGAAAGAAAAGCCAGCCGCCAGACGCCTCTTAAACGGGAGAAATCTTTTGAATTAGCGGCCTCCAGAGGCCGCTAATTCCCATTGGCTAAAATCGCTTATCTGTCCTGTGATTGGTTCGTTGGCTTTAATTTATTCCAAGTGACGAGTGAAGCAAAGCAGTGTGAATTACACATGGATGCTATTGCAGGCAAACTTCGGGATTTACATTTAAAAACCGAACAAGAGCAAGCGGTGAGAAATCTGTATCTGGGAAAAGACGTCTTTGCCGTTCTGCCTACTGGATTCGGCAAGAGCCGCATTTATCAAGCGTTTTCTTTACTGAAAAGCTGTGAAAATACCGGCGCTACATTGATTGTCATTGCTCCATTAGCCGCGAAAAGACTCTTCGAGAATGTTGGCTTTTTTGACACATTGGAGGCAAGACCAAGGGTTCTTTTAGGTGCTGCTCGTACTGGTGTTACTGTTGTCGGCAACAATCTTTTCTGTCGCTTTGAACTTGGACTTGCCGCGAGCGATTTTGAAACGTGATGCAGTCGGCAGCATTTCTGATTTTCCTTGCACAGGGGCGGCAAACTTTATCTGATTTTCCTGGATCTTGGACCAGCTTCACACCAACAATGAACAAAGTGTCCGCCAACACACAACCAGCTCATTCTTTCCTTCCCGGAGGCAAAAACAGGTTCTCATTTGAACATTTGGTCCCCATAAAGGCAAAAGAACAATTACAAATTCGGCAGTGATCATTTGAAACTTTAACTGGTTTTCTTCCCCCGCTTCGACTCGCAGATGAATTTTTCTTTGGACCTCCCGAATTTGCAGACATTTTGCAAAAACGAATATGAGCCCTGATAATTTTCCCGGGATTTGTTTGTTTTGTACATCCTGTACTACACGTGAGTTTGACAGAACACGTCACCTTTTTATTTCCGGTCTTCACAAATTATGCGTATTATTTACATAATTACGTCAAAAGATTTCTCCCGTTTAAGAGGCGTCTGGCGGCTGGCGTTCTTTCTTTCCTTTTGCCCCGCCGTCGCTTTGCTCGCGCGCGCGATTTCTTGCTCTTATCTCCCCGACTGACTAGAACGCCAAGCTACGCTGACTATCCAAAGACGTCCATACGATCAAAAGACATCCACACGATTCAAAGACGTCCATACGATCAAAAGACATCCACACGATCCAAAGACGTCCATACGATCCAAAGATATCTATACGATCCAAAGACATCCACACCATCCAAAGACATCCACACGATCCAAAGACGTCCATACGATCCAAAGACATCTATACGATCCAAAGACGACCAAACGATCCAAAGACATCCACACCATCCAAAGACATCCATACGATCCAAAGACGTCCATACGATCCAAAGACATCCACACCATCCAAAGACATCCACACGATCCAAAGACGTCCATACGATCCAAAGACATCCATACGATCCAAAGACGACCAAACGATCCAGAGACGTCCATACGATCCAAAGACATCTATACGATCCAAAGACGACCAAACGATCCAAAGACGTCCACACGATCCAAAGACATCCACACGATCCAAAGACGTCCACACGATCCAAAGACGTCCACACGATCCAAAGACGTCCATACGATCCAAAGACGACCAAACGATCCAGAGACGTCCACACGATCCAAAGACGTCCATACGATCTAAAGACGATTAAACGATCCAAAGACATCCACACGATCCAAAGACGTCAATACGATCCAAAGACGTCCATACGATCTAAAGACGACCAAACGATCCAAAGACATCCACACGATCCAAAGACGTCCATACGATCTAAAGACGACCAAACGATCCAAAGACATCCACACGATCCAAAGACGTCCATACGATCCAAAGACATCCATACGATCTAAAGACGACCAAACGATCCAAAGACGTCCACACGATCCAAAGACGTCCATACGATCCAAAAGACGTCCATAAGATTCACAAGACATTTATGGGGTAAAAAGACATCCATACAATCTAGAGACATCCATACGATCCAAAGAATCCAAAGACGTCCATACGATCCAAAGACATCCAGACGATCCAAAGACATCTATACGATCCACAGACATCTACACGAGCCAAAGACGTCCATACGATCCAAAGATATCTATACGATCCAAAGACGTCCAAGCGATCCAAAGACGTCCATACGATCCAAAGACGACCAAACGATCCAGAGACATCCACACGATCCAAAGACGCCAAAGACGTCCATACGATCCAAAGACATCCATACAATTCAAAAGACGTCCATAGGATTCACAAGACCTCGATAAGATGCAAAGACATCCATGCGATCCAGAGACGTCCATACGATCCAAAGACATCCATACGATCCAGAGACGTCCATACGATCCAAAGACATCCATACGATCCAGAGACGTCCATACGATCCAAAGAGATCCATACGATCCAGAGACGTCCATACGATCCAAAGACATCCATACGATCCAAAGACATCCATACGATCCAAAGAGATCCATACGATCCAAAGAGATCCAGATGAAAAAGACATCCATACCATCCAGAGACTTCCATACGATCCAAAGACATCCATACGATCCAGAGACATCCATACGATCCAAAGACATCCATACGATCCAAAGAGATCCATACGATCCAAAGAGATCCAGATGAAAAAGACATCCATACCATCCAGAGACTTCCATACGATCCAAAGAGATCCATACCATCCAAAGAGATCCATACGATCCAAAGAGGCTGCGAAACCTTATCTGACCTGAGTCAGCCTAGCGAGCGATACAAGTCTCTTACAGTCGTTAAATATCTGGTCATAGAAGTTCAAATGGCTGGGAGAGTTTGAGGAGCCCAAATTGTTTATAAGCAGAGATTTAAAAGTTTCAGGAGCGTGGAGCTTCACAAATAACAATGGCGGCTTTCACACCGTGAAAGCCGATTGAGTCTCATTGAGTTTCTACCCTGGGACAAAGACACTCAACGTACAAGGTTCTAAGTCTGAAATTATCGCCAAAAGATTAATGGATATGGCAAGCTTGCAGCCTCTAGCACCAAACATCCAAACTAACTTCTCTGAAAGCGACGGCGACTTTGAACATTAACAAGACAGAGAAGATGATACCATAGCTGTACAGACTTTCGATGGAAGATCCGAAGACATGTACGTAAATAACCACTCCGAGTGTCCAAAGCTAATTGATACCACAATCCGTGAGTTGACCGAAAGATTTTCAAATGAAATTGGCAAACTCCGGTGTGAGATATTTGAACTCAGAAATTCAAATGTTTCTCCAGCGGGAACTTTAGATGAAACAAGACTCCTAGCTGAAAACAGTGATCTAAAAAAGAGGCTAGAGGACATTGAAAAGCGCTATGACTCGTTGAAGCAAGAATCACAAGCACTACAGGACGAAAACAAAAGTTTATTGACGGCTCTGCGACTTCTTAACTCTGAAATTGAGAAGGAAAACAAATCAAATCAAGAAGCAAATTTGCATACACAAGAACCCTCCAGGGATTCTACTGATCAAGACCCCGAGTGGAATTCAGCACAATCAAAAAAACAAGAGTCCAAACGATGCGATTAATACGGGCGCCGAAACATCAGGGCGGTTAGATAACCGAAACGGCAATGGTACGCCAAATAAGAAGTCCATAGTCATCCTTGGAGAGTCAATGAGCTTCCTTCCTTGTATATGGTGGGTCATTGACCCACCATATACAAGGAAGGAAGCTTTCAAAAACGAAACACGTCTCTTCTAAATCCTTTAGCGGATGTACTGTAGATGACATGTCCGACTTGTGAAACCCTCTAAACGTCGGAAACCGGACGAGATCATTTTACATATCGGAACCAACAATCTGTCTACTGATGAGCCGAGAAAACTAGGCGAGAAAATCGTGGATCTTGCAAGATCTATTGAACATGAATCTCCCTCTACGAAACTGACAATATCGGGCCTCATTACCAGAAAAGATGAACTGAATCAAAAAGTGAAAGGTGTAAACAAATCCCTCCGGTCTTTCTGTCGTTCAACTGGATGGACTTTCATCTCAAATGAAAACATTGACGCCAGCTGCATCAACAAAGGGGGCCTGCATCTAAATCGTCAAGGTGTATATAAGCTGGCAGGTAATTATAGGAAACATATAAATCGAAATTGAATTCAACTAGATAGAGAGATTGAAATTCCGGGTTCTGTTTCTCCAAATTTAGCCACATCTGTCCAGTCTTCATTTAGGGCGCTAAATAAACTAAGGGTTTTTAAAATTGGTTCCCTCAACATCGCTCGCCTTTTCAAGCATATTGACGAATTAAGTGTATTTATGGAAAAAGAAATATATGTTATTTGCCGGCTGGGAGGTCCGTATAGTGAAAAACTGTGACCGAGGTCTTGAAAATGCTGCCCGAGGCCGCAGGCCGAGGGCAGCATTTTCAAGGCCGAGGTCACAGTTTTTCACTATACGGACCGACCCTAAGCCGGTGAATAACTTATTTATTTTTTTCCTACTTTAATGTGTTTGATTAAATAAAAAAACCTACAAAGATTTTCTTGCAAATCGTGTTTGTATTATACGCGCGCTGTTGAGTCGATCGCTAAGCTACGGCAAGTGTGGAGAATGATCTGTTTGCTATAAGAGCTTACTGCCAAACAAAATAAATTCGCTAAATTGAACAGTACTCAAGGAAAAGTTCACCAGAAAAAAGAAAGAGAAAAGCATCTGAAATAATAATGAAAAAAACACACAATGTAAAACCAAAATAGAACATAAAAATCAGCGAGTCGCGAAACACTTTTAACTGCATTTCGGCTTGTGAGTTCTTTAAGTTAATTAAACTTACTTTTCGGACTGGAAAGCACTTACAACACATATTTTCCAGTTATTTACATTTATATCTAACGAGTCAAAAACCTCTGTGTTGATTC
This sequence comes from Oculina patagonica, assembly GCF_052425735.1. Lineage (NCBI taxonomy): Eukaryota > Metazoa > Cnidaria > Anthozoa > Scleractinia > Oculinidae > Oculina > Oculina patagonica. The sequence goes on from NC_135759.1 coordinate 6,510,680, forward strand.
CCACAGTATTTTGTTTTGATAAATAGTTTGCGAAAGTGAAAGTGAATGAAGCTGAATATTGTGTAGTTTGGTCGCCTGCACAGGGCACAGTATTGCGAGAATTAATTTGACTGTTTGTTTTTTTTTATAAAGCATCTCATTTTCTTGAATGGAAATAAGCAGTATTCGGACTGGAGAAAAGAAGCAAAGAAGCAAGGTGTTTGAAAAGATAAATCGGGTCTGTAAACCGGCGACTTGCATTGCTTAACCGCAATGGCGTGAAAATCAGTGCGAATGCACAAACAACGATCGACAAACCACGGCCATAAAACTATAACTTCATTTTGCGAATTTAAAGAGTATGAATACTCGCCTTTTGGAGAACTTCAAGGCCTTTAATTCCACTGCTTAAATTCCCTTTCAAATTTACAACGGTTGGTGAGCAACTACATCCATTTTGGAAAGCAAAACTGCCATGGGTTCGTTCGTCTCGCCGCGAAATGAAACTCACGAAAGCGTTACCGTGGCCCGTGGGCAGAGATAGGAGAATCTTGCCCGCCCTTAGAACCAATCAGATTGCAGGATTCGTTACCGTGCCCTCTGAGAAAAAAATAAACATTTGATATTCTGTCCTTAAATGAGACCAGACTTGATGACTCAATCTTAGACTCTTTAATGCACCTCTCGGGTTATAATCTGGTCAGACGTGACAGAAACCGGAGTGGCGGTGGTGTATGTGCCTACGTGCGAAGTTCCACAAATTATACACGGCGCTTGGATTAAGAAAATGAATCTTTAGAAATATTAGCGCTAGAAATCAAGAAACCAAATACCAAGCCATTCCTGATAATTTGTTGGAATCGGCCACCTCATTTGCCTGTGGAGTATTTTGATACCTTTGAGTCTCTTTTAAAAAAAGGCTGATCAGGATTACTCGGATATTTACATAAGCTGGTGATTTAAATTGTAACCTTCTACAAGACTCCAGGGACTCGCACTCAATGCGCCTCATCAATATTATGGAAGCGTACCAATTGACACAAGTGATAGCTGAACCCACTAGAGTAACAAATCGCACGTCTACTCTAATTGATCTTTTTATTGCGAATAATACTGAGAGTATTGTGCAAGCTGGTGTGTATCCTATCGCCAGAAGTGATCATAATCTTATTTTTGCAGTTCGAAAAGTCGGTATTCCAAGGCGTAGTCCTAGATATATCGAGACTAGAAGTTTTAAGACATTTAACGGTAACGCATTTCTAACGGACCTAAAGAATTCTCAACGCCCACAAACTATTTTTAATACAGTTCCAATAAACGATGCCTGGGAGAATTGGAAAAGCACCTTTATTGGTATCCTCAATAAACACGCTCCAAAAAGAGTTATCAAAGTACAAAATAAGCCAGCCCCTTGGTTAAATTCGGAAACCAAGAAGGATATGTTTACCAGAGGCTCTTTAAAAAGAAAAGCCATAAAATCTGGCTAACAAAACGATTGGTCCACCTACAAGCTGGAAAAAAACGCAGTAAACTATTCCATAAAGTGCGCAAAATCGATATACTATCACCAGAAGTTAAACAAAAACGAAGGCGACCCAAAGACCACATGGAAGGTGTTAAATGATTTAAAAAAAGTAGCTGTTACTGAGGTTATTGAAACTTCCACAACGACCAATGTAACCTTAAACAATGCCAAGGACAAATCATTTTAATTGTGATTTTACCCAAAATGGTCCAAATCTTGCAACAAATCTTTCTTCGGCACCTACAAATGCAAAAGACTACTTAAAACGGGAACCGTCCTCGTTTGTATTCTCTGAGATCAAACCTTCAAGAGTTTTAAAGCTGCTAGCACAGTTGAATGTCGCCAAAGCAACCGGTTTGGATCAAATTAGCAACAAAGTCCTTAAGCTGGCTGCTCCAGTCATTTATTGACAATTAACTGATGTATTTAACCTTTCTCTTAAACGAAATGAATATCCCGATGACTGGAAGCTAGCAAAGGTTTCCCCTGTATTCAAAGCAGGGGAAAGCAATGACCCAAACAATTATCGACCGATATCAGTTTTATCGACGATAGCCAGAGTCTTTGAAAAGTTAGTCTATGAACAAATCTACAACTATTTAGTTAAAAATAGTATATTATATCCTCGTCAATGCGGCTTTAGATCGCTCCATTCAACAGTTACCGCCCTCCTTGACCTTACCAATCAGTGGTGTGTTAATATAGACAGGGAGCTTGTCAGTGGAGTTTTATTTTTAGATCTAAAGAAATCTTTTAATACGGTTGACCACCAGCTATTACTAACAAAATTAGAATTTATTGGCATTCGTGGCCATGCGTTAGAATGGTTTACTTCTTATTTAAAAACAGATATCAAGTTGTATATGTAAACGGAGTACACTCCGAAAAAGCCATTCTAACGTGTAGAGTTCCCCAGGATTCGATACTTGGGCCACTCTTGTTTCTAATATATATAAATGATCTTGCCAAAATAACTAATTACGCTACCACAAGAATGTATGCAGATGATACTTATATGACTTTCACTGCGTGCAGCATCCCTGAGTTACAAAATGATATCTATTATATATACATTTCGCCGATAAAAGGTTAAAAAAATGATTTTAATTTTTTGATATCTATTATCTATATGAGCGTGGATTTACTATTTCTTCGAATTCCAAATTGGCTTATAGCAAATAAACTCACTTTGAATGTTTTAAAAACTGAATATATGTAAGTTGGATCTAGGCAACGAATAGCAACTTTCACCCGAAGGCTTATTCTCTCTTTAAACGGAATTTCGCTAAGAGAAGCACACAGTAGCAAATGTCTAGGTATAGAAATTGACGAGTTTCTGACATGGGACTCTCATATTTCTAGTGTCTCGAGGAAAGTATCATCTGGTATAGGTGTCATTAAAAAGATTAAGCCTTTCGTTCCTACATCCAACTTACTAAACGTCTACCAGTCAATTGTTGAACCATACTTTGACTACTGTAGCATTGTATGGAACGATATAAGTGACCACCTCAATGACAAATTACAAAAGTTGCAAAATCGTGCCGCCCGAGTGATCACTGGCGCAGATTATCAAATTCGGACAAATGAGTTACTTAACAAACTTCGCTGGTCTAACCTTAAAGAAAAGACAAACAAACAAAAATCTCTCATGATGTTTAAAATCATGAACGGTATGACTCGGACTTATTTAGAAGACATTTTTTCAAGAAACATTGGCAGTTCGGTATATAATCTTAGGACTTCAGGAAGGAACCTAGCCTTACCTGTAGTTAAAATAGACTACTACAGATTAAGTTTTACTTATACTGGAGTCAAGATCTGAAATGCATCACCAGACGATCTAAAATACGAAAAATCAATGAGAGTTTTTAAAAAGAAACTAGAATCTTTTAATCTCTCTGTCGATTTTTAGAATAGTTTGTAAAAACGTTTGACTCTTTTTGTTCATAGCTATTAATATAGATAATTGTATATTGTAATCTAGTCACTATTTTTTTATGTAATTAATATAGTAATTGACGGCTTTTGTAAAAAACAACAGTGCAATTATTTGTAATTTTTGAACAAAGCTACCGTCGTTAAATAATGTTTTCTATCTTTTCTATCTATCTACGATCTTATATAGACCTATAAAATACACCAAGAACTTCAGGCGTCATGAATAATTATCAAATTAATTACAGTTTCATAGAAAATTTATCAAACTTTTTCAAACTTTCGCATCTCCTGAAGATAACTCGCATAAACATGTTTACCCCTTGTACGTCCTTTTAATACAATAATTTACAAAATGACCCCGCCCAAAAAAAGTCTCCTTTCAAGACTGACGATAACTAATACATTGTGACAATTTCGCCACAGAACGAACACGAAAGCATTCAGCAATATTACACCTTTACAATTTTTAAAACTCTTTTCAATTAACACTAGGTTTCCAACAATGTATAGCCTGCAATTTTGGAGTTTGAGATGGCTGACAGGTGATGTTCATCTGTGGTACATTGTCAACAACAGTACAGATGCATAGTCCATGCAAATGGCAAGAGAAACAGCACTGTTGCGAAAAATATTAATCTTGTTTCATCATTTTTAAAACTGTCTCTTCAAACTTCCTGTTGGGAAAAAAGAAATGGTCCACTGCGTTTCATCATTGTGTAATCCATAAAATATCCGTAGCTCCCCAACGGAAAGGATTTTTGAAAGAACCTCCCCAACCCCTCTGGAAATTCCAACTTTCTTTAAATTTGTTGGCCTTCGAGAACTCTGCACCCCCTCTGGAATACACATTGCCAAATGTGTGGACCAGTTTAAAAAATTATGTTGGTTCAGCTTTTTAGGTAAATGGTGTATCTACAATGAGCGCCAAAAGTGTTGAGACAGCGGCACTTCTTGAGTACCTTGGACAAATTTTACCCCTCACCCCTTCAATATAACCCCCTCCCCCCGAAACAATGTTGTATTTGTTATCTGCAAGACTTGCCTCGTTTGAGTACAACATTGAAAAGGGGGGAGGGGGAGTGGTTCAGAAGCGGCAGCAGATTAAAGGTGAAAAAACGGGAATTTTAAATTAGTATCAATTTCATTCAACTGTCTCAAGGACTTTTGACGCCCATTGTAGGCTTGTGAAGGGCCCTAGCAACACGCCTTTTAGCAGGCACTGATGGCCTACATGAGGTCACAACATTAATTTATTTGTAACCGCTTGTTCGGTGGACATGCTGGTGATTAATAACCTATGGGAAACCAAATCTTGCAACTGACCAGTGAACTTACCTTGTAAACTATAAATCCGTTCTTTGAACGGGTTTCGGCTTTCTTTTACCTAAAAGAAAACAACTAAATTAAGTTACCGCGACTCCAAATGTTACTACTTGTTATATAGTTATTTATCTCTGACTTTAGACGTTGTTAGAAAAAAAAATTCTATAAATCCGTCCTTTCAACGGGCTTTGTATTCCTTTTTTCCTAAAAAAAGACAAATAAATTAAGTAACCGCAAATTTAAATGTTCCTCATTGTTATATAGTTGTTTCTTTTTATAGTAATTATGGTCCAATGTAATATATTTAACAATAAATTTTCCTGTGAAATCGCGGAATATCGCCTGATACTTAGCCGACGAGACCGTAGCCAAAGTTGGCTAAAAATCAGACGATATTCCGCAAGATTGAGCAGGATAATTGTTTTTTTATTCAACAAATTGTCAACGAAACACATTTTGCAGAAAGAAAAACTGTAATTATGTAGCGCTTTACAAGATTTTGAACGAATCTTCGCAACCTACGTATATCGCAGATTATTAAAAACTAGCAATGGTTTATTGCAATTCCTGCGTTTTGATTGGTTAACAGGCAATGGTATATGAGCTCATATGGTAGCCAAAACGCATGAACGAAAACAGCTGGGGAGCTCAAATATTGCAATTCTTTGGGCGTTAATAAAACAATTATTCCACTCGCGCTTGTCAGATATGAGATCGATATGGCCAACGCGCGGTTGTGGAATAATTGTTAATTTTTCGACAAATGTGCGCGCTGCCCAAAAATGTCATCTGTACCTAACAGGCATCGTGCCATATAAGTAGGTAGCGACGATTCGTTCAAAGCCTTGTAAAGCGCTGTATACTTACAGTTTATTAACAGCAAAATGTGTTTCGTTGACAATTATTGAATAATAAAGCAATTATCCTGTTCAGTCTTACGGAATATCGTCTGATTTTAGCCAACTCGGCCTACGGCCTCGTCGGTTAAGTATCAGACGATATTCCGCGCGATTTCGCAGGACAATTTTTAAATGGAAGTAATATTAATAATATGTTAATTGAGCACACCACCCCACAAGCATTGTGCTTTAAATCTGATCGTGTTTAAATAAAGGAGATGATGATGATGATGATGATGATGATGATGATGATGATGATGATGATGATGATGATGATAAAAAAGAAAAATTAGAATGTTAAGACAAGACTATATATATCACTAATCAGCATGGAAGCTTGAATATTTCCAGGAACAACAATGTCCACTTTTGGAAACGTGCAAAACAACAGCGTCTTTTCGAGTGGACTACACTAGAATTTAAATTTTCCTTTTTTTAAAGATTTCCCGGGGTGTGCCTCATGGTTAATCGTAACATGGCAATAAGGAAAGCATTGCAGAAGTGTTATGCGCATATTATGGAAAATGAAGGCAGATTATGTGCGGAGGTGAAGATTTACTTTCGATGCAGACGACGTCTGCATTTGATGAGTATGTTTATTTTGGTTGTCGTTTAGATAGTTTCATCAGCTTCAATGTTCTGATTTTTTTTTTTCAGAATTTCTACTTGCTTTGTGCGAAATCTGAACGGTGATGGACGGGCCGCAATTTTTTCGGGAAGTCATCCCGGCACAGTAAATCCAAGCCAATTAAAGTTAATTTCAATCGAACTCAATCTAATCGAACGGAAAAATTTACGATGATCGATTTGCGATGATCTGTACCGACACTCAGTTAGACAAATAAAACATCGCCGTTAAGTGCAGTCTACCAAATAAAAGATGACATCCATAATTTTTCATCATTTATTTATGTCTCTGTAAAATTTGAGCTGAATAACAACCATAACAGCCGAGAAATAAGCGTTTTAAAAGATGCAGGTCAAGTAAAATTTCGCCTCATGAATTTATTCATGCTGTAGGTATCCCCCGCGACCTTAAGCCATCAAAAGCACCAATAACGAGGTCAAAAAAAACCTCTTCGTTCGTTCCATTCCAGCGAGCACTCAGAAAGTAAATTTTTCCTTAAGTTAACTTAATAAAGAATGTTTTCAGTATCTGGTTGCAAAAAAAAAAATCTAAATTTCGGTACATTTGACCTTTAAGAACGTCTAGTACTTCGATTCAGAACAGCTTAGTCGCTCTTCCCGCCTGGCTTAGCCGAGAATGTCGATTTTGGAACGGCATTGGTTCAGACGCCGAAATTTTTATGTGCCAGTCCTAACGCATTTATTATTTATTTAACTGTTTTCAAGCAGTTGAACTCAGAAAACATGAACATGTGCAGTGGAAAAGTGTTTACCATCATAAAATTTAAATACGTATTAGGTACGGTTGCATTGGTTAATAAAATTCCAAATTCGAATTAAGTTTGGCGTCTGGACCGGGTTTAAGTTAAACCATAAATTTTAAGGAGCCGTAAACAAACAAGTCTCCGAAAAACTAAACGTGTTAGCGTCCTGTAGCACGTTAAAGTACAAATCTCGATATAAAAGTAGCCGAGAACTGGACCCGATAATGAAATGCCGATGACCTTATGGGGGCGGCAGCCCAAGCAGACATTTGCAAAGATTAGTCCCGTTAAATCTTAATCGGTAAAGAAATATATAAGAAAGGATTTGAATATTTCCTTAGCAATTGGACGACAGAAATAGTTAAAAACTGTTAACCGTTACGAAATATGGAAAGTTTTAGTCCACATAAACCATGCATTATTGACTTCTGATAAAAAGAAAAAAACATGACTCGGTCTGATTACGTTGCTTTAAGCCGGAATGAGATTGACATAACACCTGCATTGGTGTAAATTACTCAGTTGTGGGTGGTCACCTTTTACTGATGAGAACCTAGTGGCATGTTAGCATTTGTTTGCGAAGACATTGGCAAATAAAAAAAATTGTTCAGTTTCTAAACTACCTTCATAAGAGAGTCCCGGGTGGAGGGCATCTATAAGCCCATCATCTTTTCTTTTGATCTTTTTTTTACCTCTAACACCTGTTGAATAAACAGTTTGTTATCAACTGAACTCTCTATGTCTTTAACAACTAAAATTAATATTATTAAATGTTAAATGGGTATAGGAGTGTCAAATGTAGGAGCATTTTGGTTTTTGTATTTATTTAAATCTTGAGTTTTGATTGGTTAACAGGAAATGGTATATGAGCTCATTAACAAGAACAGCTAAGGAGCTCAAATATTTTGTTGGCTATCTACCATCTCATATCCAACACGCGCTCAAGGAATAATTGTTGAGTATACACATTGGCCTAAAGGCTCGTGTATATACTTAAAAATCAAAATACTCGTGGAATATTTCACGGTATGCCACGAGAACGATTGAATAACTAGTATGTACAAAAGTTAACAACACTGAATCCATTAGTATAATGTTAAGACAGGGTTTTTGTAGTTTTTTAGCGGGGCGCCCTTCGGCGCGCACGAGCGGAGCATCCATCTTAGCGATTTTGGTTAACCCATCAAGCCAAGAATTTTTGGGTCGCGTACGTACGTACGCCGATACGCACGGTTTAGGCCTGGGGACGAGGTTTTCCGTGCGGTCTGTAGCAAGGAAATTACAAACTGTAAATCCCGGACTGCAAATAAACCGCAGGGAAAGTCAAAATACATACCCCGATCAGAGATACTCAGCGACACTTCACAGAAAAACATCGAAAAACATCTGACAGATTGGTTATTCAACTACTTTATTTTATTTGTCTTTTTTTATCAGTGACGTATTGAGCCCCAGTGGGTAAATTTGGTGTTCACGCAAAAAAAAAATGTCCCTTTATCTCGTTCAACAGATGAACAGCTAAATTTTTGTTTTGTTCTGTTCACCTTTCCCTAACTCTATAAAAAGGAGTAAATGACACATTTTTTTTTGGACTGGATACTATGGACGTTTCACTGTAATCTTATCGAAGTGATGGCATGAAACCGCGGCAAAATTTATTGCGCGGTGTTCACTGTAAAAGTTGAAGGAAACGCGAGTAAAATTTGCAAGGCAGAACTTTCTTCCCGAAATATTCCGCTCAGAACTTTCTCCAAAGTCGTCTATATATTCCGTGAAATTGTGTCAAACGAAAACGAAAACGGTTTACGAGGAGATCCGAAATAATTGCGTCGTTGAAAGATATAATTCTCGTGCAAGTCCAGTTTACTTGTTTACGGCTGAATCTGCGGATGTCATGAACAGAAATACAAAATTATTGTGTTGAAGCAAAGCTAAACTAAATATCAATCAAGTCCGCTGAGGTGAAGGACAAGACGAAAAGGCAAGGCAACAAAATGTACTGAATTGCTAACACTTATTTTAGGACGGCGGGGGATCCCTTGTTCTGCTGTGAGTTTATTTAATACTGCCGTGAGTTTTTCACTGAATCGTATCGTTTCTGTGCGCGCCTATTTGTCGCGTAATCGGCGCGCGATTACGTGGGTGTCCAATTACAGGTATCCAATTTGAGCAACTTTTAATTGGATACCTGTAATTGGAAAACTACGCCATCCGCGCGTCAATCATGCGCATTTGAATGGGTTTTTTCTTGCTGTTTTCTAACTTTTTGTGCAACCAACTGAATTTTCTTTTGACTTTTTCTCACAGAAAAGGTTCCTAAAGACTTCCTAACCTCGAATTTTGTTATTGACACGATTAATTAGTAATTGGACCTCGTGTCGTACAATTCAGAGAGTAATCGTGCTCGTAATTTCAAATCGAAATGACTCGCCCGATTACTCCCTGAATTGTACTCCACTCAGTCCAATTACTATTAATTATTTACTCTAAACGTGTTCTGAAAATCATGTCTACGCCAACTGACTAGCGCGTGCGCGAGCCCTGAATACAAACTCGGCAGTTTGAAGTAATTCTAAACAAATTTCTTCACCTTGATGAAGCTTGCATTTACACTGAACTCGTAGAGATTATTTAGTGTACAGTATGGGGCCCAGTTCTCGGCCGGGTCCAGTTCTCGGCCACTTTGTGTTCAACGCGTTTTTTCACGCCTCAGTTGAATTAAAACAAAAAGTTATTTACATCCAGCGATAGACTGATTCTTGTGCTCTAAGTATCTTCAGTTTGATCCTTCAACTCGCTATAGAAAGCTCATACGTCGAGTTTACGCGGAGGTAGGTTAATTTGTTTTCCCGAAATCTTGTTTGTTTACGGCTCCTTGAAATTCTTGGATGCAGTTAAATTCGTATTTTATCCGAAAGCCCCAACCAAAAGAGCTAATTTTTTGCATGTGAAACGTAAAATAATTCAGCTTTCTGCTTAAGTTAACTTTTTGTTGATTCTTTGTATTTTGTTAGTCTTCATTTACTTCGGAATTTTTCCGTGCTACTTTTGCGGATTTGCCAGTTCTCGGCCACCCTGCTCGTTATCACAGCTTAGCGCTTTGGTTTTTAATATAATTTCATCTACTGCAGCCAGAATAAATGAAAGAAATGTTTTAAAAATAAAGTTCAATTAAATCTCTCAGTTTTGAGATGACTCTTGTCTTGTTTATTATTTCTTTTCTTTCTCAACTCTGCGGTTTTGCAAGAACCTGCAAATAGGCCAGCAACTAGGCGAGTTAAAAACCTTCCTTTCTAAAGTAAAACAAAGCCTCATAAAAATAATTTGGGATCAATACAATATAAATAAGTTTAAAGAGTGATTTTATGACTGTGAAAATGAATTGAGCCTTTTTATACGGAAATTACGCATAAGCCTTCTGGTGGCCGAGAAATGGGCCCACAAAAGGAGATTTTATTTTTATTATTGTTCGGGATAATTAATTATTAACCGGTCGATAGCTTTACACCAAAAAGCTGAATAATGTAGAAAGCTCTGGGAAAAATTTCAAGTTTCTGTGGTTATTCTGAGGAAAGAAATACTAGTTTACGTCTAAAGTGACCGAGAACTGGGCCCCATACTGTACATTAAAAGTTGATGAGACTGTACAGAGGGCAAGAGATAAAATTTATGACCACCGATTTATCCCAAAAAGAAAAGCATATTGACGTCTCTTTTGGTAACAAATCTATAAGAGGATCGCAAAACTATTTTATATCGCTTAAAAAGCAGAAAATTTACTCTTATGTAATTTTATTAAAGCGCCACTGATGACCGCCATGGTTGGATGACGCAGAGGGATGACGCAGCGAACGTGCCCGTTCACGAGAAAGCAGTGGACTGACAAACCCCGCAGGATTTATTTCGCTTCTCTCAGCTTTTTTCGCCCGAAAACGCTGTTAAAAGCAATGAAATCTCCCGCTGCATAAATAGCTTCAGCTTAACATAACACGCGCACGAGAATATTTTTGGCAACTCCTTCAAATCTCGCGCCGCAGATATTTCATTGAACACGCACACGTTCGGCCGCCTAGACTATTAAGAACATAAAAGTTACTCTCTCCAAAGTGTTTCAACGAAAATAAATTCAAAATTAAAACTTCAAAAAGTTTAAATCCATATAACAGTGGTTCTATTTAGCAAAACGTTTTCTCGAAATCCCGCTATTAGCGGTTCAATTCGCAAGAAACTTCTCGCTGTGTGTACGAGTTGTACATCTTGATTTCCAGATGCCGCTTTTTGCATCGTGAGTGTGGGATAAAGAATGTAAGAAGTAATTCTTTATCGAAAGATTGGAGCATTTCACTGCAAAATAATTTCTATAGAACTGTCTTCTGTTTTAATCTAAATTACAGCACACAGTCAGTTGTTGTAGATTTTACTGTACGTAAACGGCATTACTGTCAAACTGTGAACAAAATTACTTTAACAAAATAGACAGCTGTTCCTTTACACGAGAAATTTGTAGTATTTTTTTCAGCGGTAATTTCTACATTGGTCGTGTAAGCGTAACTGCTATGTTAATAACTCGCGAGTTTGTTCATACGGTACGTACATTTTGATTTTCCGTTTCATTGATGCGGTGAAAGAAACATTGTTTAGCAGCTGCTCAAGCATGAGGAAATCATAATTGAAATTGAAACAAGGCAAATATTCTGCTAATTTACTGTACTCTAAAGTATTTTTTTGTGCCATTAGTAATGACATTTGCCCTGCTTTAAGATTATTATTTTTGTAGTACTGCAGACATTCAGTTTAACCGTGAGCAATTTAAGTTTGAACTTGCACCTATAAACCACTGTAAACATTAGTATTTGGCCGCTTATTCACTAGAATGAAAACATTTTAAACTCCAGTGAAAATGAAATAATGGGGAGCTCCGCTTTTATATCTACTAAAAAAATTGTAGAGGTATTCATTGTTACCTTTAGTACTCTGGTGTTCCCTCTCTGCAACTGGATATAAACAAATAACATGAAACACGTCAGAATATTGTAGAAGTTTTATTTCAATTGTAGCCTTATGGAAATCTTTCCTTTTACTTTTTTCTCGTGTATGTTGATGTGCGATAATGAATAGGAAACAAGGTAAATGGCAAACTGTACCAAGTACAAAATGCAAACATAACATTAAAGCCCCTCTTAGCTCACTTTTTGAACTTTCCACTCTAGGATTGATGAGATGTTGTCCTAGTTATCCAAGGCTTATCATATGAAAAATTCTAAAAATTCTTCATTGTTACCTTCGCCGATACAGGCTCCAACATCTGGAAATGAAAAGAAAAGATAACATGAAACACGTCAGCATATTGTAGAAGTTTTATTTCAATTGTAGCCTTATGGAAATCTTTCCTTTTACTTTTTTTTCATGTGTGTGGTGATGTATGATAATGAATAGCAAACAGGGAAAATGCCAAATTGTATCAAGTACAAAATGGAAACACAACATTAAATCCCCTCCTTACTCTCTTTTTTAACTTTTTATTTAAGACTCTGGGATCAGATGTTGTGTACTTATCTGAGGCTTATCATATAAAAATTGTAAAAATGTTTCACTGTTACCTCTCTCGACACTTGCTACAACATCTGGAAATGAACCGAAAAGATAGAAGAGGTTAGAATATTAAAACAATAAAATACAGTCAAATGGTTGCAGTTGTGCGGTAGGTGTTGTGTTGATGTTGTTGTATTGTGCTGTGTTGTCATAATGTTGTATCTATTTCAAGTTTCCGGGCCATGACAGGACCGTATTCACGATTTTTCATGGAGCGGGGGGGGGGGGGGGGGGCGTATGAGCGCCGCGAGAACGTAGGGGGTCTGGGGTATCCTCCCCCTAGAAAGCCCCTCTTGGCTCACTTTTTGAACTTTCCATTTAAGACTCTAGGATTGATGAAATGTTGACTTAGTTATCTGATGCTTATCATATAAAAAATGTAAAAAATTCTTTATTGTTACCTTCGCCGATACAGGCTCTAACATCTGGAAATGAAAAGAAAAGATAACATGAAACATGAAACACGGCATTACTGTCAAACTGTGAACAAAATTACTTTAACAAAATAGACAGCTGTTCCTTTACACGAGAAATTTGTAGTATTTTTTTTAGCGAACATTTCTACAGTGGTCGTGTAAGCGTAACTGCTATTTTAATAACTCGCGAGTTTGTTCATGCGGTACGTACATTTTTATTTTCCGTTTCACTGATGTGGTGAAAGAAACATTGTTTAGCGGCTGCTCTTACTTGAGGAAATCGTAATTGAAATTGAAATATTCTACTAATTTACTGTACTCTAAAGTATTTTTTTGTGCCATTAGTAATGATCCTCGCCCTGCTTTAAGATTATAAGCAATTATTGGATGAGGTTGAGCATGATATCATGAATAATTATCAAAACCGAGGTCTGTGTTATCCGCCTCAGCCTTCGGCTTCGGCAGATAACACAGACATGAGGTTTTGATAATTCACGATATCATGTGAAAACCGAATTCAATAATTGTTTTATTATACGGTTTCAAACAATTTGCCATAACTTCCTTTAGCGCCGGCGTTAAGCTTCGTCAGAACATTGGCCAAAGCGGTTTTATCTTGTGGTTCCTCCAGGTTCTTCTCCCTTAAATAATCATTCAGAATTTTTAAACTTATTTATTGTTGTTCTGTTGGTGTTTTTAGAATCTATATTCTCGATCAAAACGTTCAATTCCTCTTCGGAAACGGCGGCGAATCGCTCCGCCATGTTTTTAAAACATGTTAAAAGTTTGACAGCACTTCACGGACGAGGGGCTTGGAAAGTAGGTAGACTTTGAACTCGACATGATAACCCAATTTAGTAGAAACTCAGCTGCGTTCTATTGGAAATCCGAGAATCTGATTGGTTCTCCCACTGTTTTCTATTTTAACAATAGAGTGTTTCTGTCGAGGAACTATCGGCTGATAGTTGCCCCGCGGAAATTTGATGTTCTTAAAACAAATATTAGCCCGAGAAGCGAAGCTTCGAGGGCAAATATGCTAGTTTTAAGAACATCAAATTTCCAAGGGGCAACTATCAGTCCGATAGTTCCGAGACAGAAACACTCTATTGTTTTTATTGTTCACCACTAAATTTTCTTCCGCGCGCACAAACAAAAACAAGCATCGTAAATTATTTTTACTTTTGAGGATAAAAAACTCAATTGAAAACCGAAATTTAACAAACGAAACAAAACCAGACGAGAAACCCACTAAATGCAGTGAATTTGGTTGGGTTTTTTTGTCTGCAGGCGGCTTGTTTACAAAAAACAGTCACGGGCGGGCACTATCGATCCGGGCATTTTTTCACGGGAGGGCACTATGGGCTGATAGTGCCCTCCGGCGGACGGGCACTATCGCGTCACGTGTTCAATTTAAACCAATCAGAATCGGAGAAAATTTAGTGGTGAACTATAATCGCCGTTAGAAAACAGTCGCGCGCGCGTAGCTAATTAAGCGGTAAATTTTCTTGATTTTTGTCTTCAAAGTGCACAATATTATAGGTTTTGGACTGCAGTCCTTTAGAGTTTCTACTAAAACAATTAGACTACTCGCCCTCGTTTTCTATGAGCGATAGTCAACTCGGCTGCGCCTCGTTGACTATTTGCTCATAGAAAACTCTTGCTCGAAGTCTAATTGTTAAATAGTCTGCTGCAGATATTGGGTTATCATGTCAAGTTCACATGCTACTGTATATTGACTGAATGCGCTCGACCAATTATGTGTTTCAAAGTAATTCTAATGTATAATAATTATTTTTATCGTACTGCAGACATTCAGTTTAACCGTGAGCAATTTAAATTTGTCTTGCACCTATAAACCACCGTAAACATTACTGGTTTGGCCGCTTATTTACTAGAATGAAAACATTGTAAGCTCCAGTGAAAATAAATTAAATGGGAAGCTCCGCTTTTATATTTTCTAAAAAAAAATTGTAGAGGTATTCATTGTTACCTTTAGTACTCTGGTGTTCCCTCTCTGCAACTGGATGTAAACAAATAACACGAAACACGTCAGAATATTGTAGAAGTTTTATTTCAATTGTAGCCTTATGTAAATCTTCCCTTTTACTTTTTTCTCGTGTATGTTGATGTACGATAATGAATAGGAAACAAGGTAAATGGCAAACTGTACCAAGTACAAAATGCAAACATAACATTAAAGCCCCTCTTAGCTTACTTTATGAACTTTCCAATTAAACTCTAGTATTGATGAGAGTTTGTCCTAGTTATCCAAGGCTTATCATATAAAAAATGTAAAAAATTCTTCATTGTTACCTTCGCCGATACAGGCTCCAACATCTGGAAATGAAATGAAAAGAAAAGATAACATGAAACACGTCAGCATATTGTAGAAGTTTTATTTCAATTGTAGCCTTATGGAAATCTTTCCTTTTACTTTTTTTTTTCATGTGTATGGCCCGGGGGGTACTCCCTATAACGGCCTATACGGGGAGGCTCCGCCCGAAAGGGGTACCTTTTTCAGGCTTCAGGTATATAAAAGGGTAGGGATTTCACGAGTTTAAGTATATGAAAGGGTATGGAAACCTGTCATTTGGCTATTTATAAGGGCCTTTAATTAAAATATTTCGAACAGACGCAATTTATGGCTGTATTATTTTAATTTATTAAGCGTTACATAAAAATGACAAGAAAACGTGCTATTTTAAGTCCACGCCATGTCTCTTAGGTATATCAAAGGGGTACCTTTTTTCAGTTAAAGGTATACGAAAGGGGTACAATTTCTGTCAAAAATGGTATATAAAAGGGTAAGGGGTTAGAACTTGGGGCGGAGCCTCCCCGTATAAAACATTTTGGAGTACCCCCCCCGGGGGGGTGTATGGTGATGTACGATAATGAATAGGAAAAAAGGGGAAATGCCAAATTGTACCAAGTACAAAATGGAAACACAACATTAAATCCCCTCCTTACTCTCTTTTTTAACTTTTTAATTAAGACTCTGGGATTGATGAGATGTTGTGTACTTATCTGAGGCTTATCATATAAAAATTGTAAAAATGTTTCACTGTTACCTCTCTCGACACTTGCTACAACATCTGGAAATGAACCGAAAAGATAGAAGCGGTTAGAATATTAAAACAATAAAATACAGTCAAATGGTTGCAGTTGTGCGGTAGGTGTTGTGTTGATGTTGTTGTATTGTGCTGTGTTGTCATAATGTTGTATCTATTTCAAGTATCCGGGTCATGACAGGACCGTATTCACGATTTTTCATGGAGGGGGGGGGGGGGGGGGCGTATGAGCGCCGCGAGAACGTAGGGGGTCTGGGGTATCCTCCCCCTAGAAAGCCCCTCTTGGCTCACTTTTTGAACTTTCCATTTAAGAAATGTTTATGAAATGTTGACTTAGTTATCTGATGCTTATCATATAAAAAATGTAAAAAATTCTTTATTGTTACCTTCGCCGATACAGGCTCTAACATCTGGAAATGAAAAGAAAAGATAACATGAAACATGAAACACGGCATTACTGTCAAACTGTGAACAAAATTACTTTAACAAAATAGACAGCTGTTCCTTTACACGAGAAATTTGTAGTATTTTTTTCAGCGAACATTTCTACAGTGGTCGTGTAAGCGTAACTGCTATTTTAATAACTCGCGAGTTTGTTCATGCGGTACGTACATTTTTATTTTCCGTTTCACTGATGTGGTGAAAGAAACATTGTTTAGCGGCTGCTCTTACTTGAGGAAATCATAATTGAAATTGAAATATTCTACTAATTTACTGTACTCTAAAGTGTTTTTTTGTGCCATTAGTAATGACCCTCGCCCTGCTTTAAGATTATAAGCAGTTATTGGATGAGTTTGAGCATGATATCGTGAATGATTATCAAAACCGAGGTCTGTGTTATCTGCCGAAGCCGAAGGCTGAGGCGGATAACACAGACATGAGGTTTTGATAATTCACGATATCATGTGAAAACCGAATTCAATAATTGTTTTATTATACGGTTTCAAACAATTTGCCATAACTTCCTTTAGCGCCGGCGTTAAGCTTCGTCAGAACATTGGCCAAAGCGGTTTTATCTTGTGGTTCCTCCAGGTTCTTCTCCCTTAAATAATCATTCAGAATTTTTAAACTTATTTATTGTTGTTCTGTTGGTGTTTTTAGAATCTATATTCTCGATCAAAACGTTCAATTCCTCTTCGGAAACGGCGGCGAATCGCTCCGCCATGTTTTTAAAACATGTTAAAAGTTTGACAGCACTACACGGACGAGGGGCTTGGAAAGTAGGTAGACTTTGAACTCGACATGATAACCCAATTTAGTAGAAACTCAGCTCGTTCTATTGGAAATTCGAGAATCTGATTGGTTCTCCCACTGTTTTCTATTCGCCGTTAGCATAACCACACTGACCTACTATTGGTAATCGCGCAATCTGATTGGCTACACAGGTGCCTACTATTGATCCGTAGAAGGCTCTCGGAGCGCGCGCTTAGTTTTCGCTGAATTTTATCAATCAAAACATTCAATAAATCAACTCTAGCTATATTTTGTGTTTAATAGATCGGTCAGTGGGTTATGCTAACACAATTAGACGGCTCGCTCTCGGTTTCTACCGGCTTTTGATAGTTGGCTCGGGGCTTCGCCCCTCGCCAACTATCAGCCGGTAGAAACCTCGAGCTTGCCGTCTAATTGTTAATTAGAAAACAGTCGCGCGCGTAGCTAATTAAGCGGTAAATTTTCTTGATTTTTGTCTTCAAAGTGCACAATATTGTAGGTTTTGGACTGCAATCCTTTAGAGTTTCTACTAAAACAATAGACTACTCGCCCTCGTTTTCTATGAGCGATAGTCAACTCGGCTGCGCCTCGTTGACTATTTGCTCATAGAAAACTCGGGCTCGAAGTCTAATTGTTAAATAGTCTGCTGCAGATATTGGGTTATCATGTCAAGTTCACATGCTACTGTATATTGACTGAATGCGCTCGACCAATTATGTGTTTCAAAGTAATTCTAATGTATAATAATTATTTTTATCGTACTGCAGACATTCAGTTTAACCGTGAGCAATTTAAATTTGTCTTGCACCTACAGTGGAACCCCGATATAACGATCTTCGATATAACGATATCCCCGATATAACGATGAATATGTTATGTCCCGGCAATAGTAAAATGTATGAGACGGAACCCCGATAAAACGATTCCTCGATATAACGATATAATTTTACTGCCCCCTTGGCATATCGTTATATCGGGGTTCCACTGTATAAACCACCGCAAACATTACTGGTTTGGCCGCTTATTTACTAGAATGAAAACATTGTAAGCTCCAGTGAAAATAAATTAAATGGGAAGCTCCGCTTTTATAATTTCTAAAAAAAAATTGTAGAGGTATTCATTGTTACCTTTAGTACTCTGGTGTTCCCTCTCTGCAACTGGATGTAAACAAATAACATGGAACACGTCAGAATATTGTAGAAGTCTCATTTCAATTGTAGCCTTATGTAAATCTTTCCTTTTACTTTTTTCTCGTGTATGTTGATGTACGATAATGAATAGGAAACAAGGTAAATGGCAAACTGTACCAAGTACGAAATGGAAACATAACATTAAAGCCCCTCTTAGCTTACTTTATGAACTTTCCAATTAAACTCTAGTATTGATGAGATGT
The DNA here is from genome assembly GCF_052425735.1 of Oculina patagonica. NCBI lineage: Eukaryota > Metazoa > Cnidaria > Anthozoa > Scleractinia > Oculinidae > Oculina > Oculina patagonica. Next base: position 6,529,419 of record NC_135759.1, read on the forward strand.
TGTCCTAGGTATCCAAGGCTTATCATATAAAAATGTAAAAAATTCTTCATTGTTACCTTCGCCGATACAGGCTTCAACATCTGGAAATGAAAAGAAAAGATAACATGAAACACGTCAGCATATTGTAGAAGTTTTATTTCAATTGTAGCCTTATGGAAATCTTTCCTTTTACTTTTATTTCATGTGTATGGCCCGGGGGGGGGGGGGGGAAACTCCCTATAACGGCCTATATGGGGAGGCTCCGCCCGAAAGGGGTACCTTTTTCAGGCTTCAGGTATATAAAAGGGTAGGTATTTCACGAAATTAGGTATATGAAAGGGTATGGAAACCTGTCATTTGGCTATTTATAAGGGCCTTTAATTAAAATATTTCGAACAGACGCAATTTATGGCTGTATTATTTCAAGTTATTAAGCGTTACATAAAAATGACAAGAAAACGTGCTATTTTAAGTCCACGCCATGTCTCTTAGATATATCAAAGGGGTACCTTTTTTCAGTTAAAGGTATACAAAAGGGGTACAATTTCTGTCAAAAATGGTATATAAAAGGGTAAGGGGTTAGAACTTGGGGCGGAGCCTCCCCGTATAAAACATTTTGGAGTACCCCCCCCCTCCCCCGGGGGTGTATGGTGATGTACGATAATGAATAGGAAACAAGGGGAAATGCCAAATTGTACCAAGTACAAAATGGAAACACAACATTAAATCCCCTCCTTACTCTCTTTTTTAACTTTTTATTTAAGACTCTGGGATTGATGAGATGTTGTGTACTTATCTGAGGCTTATCATATAAAAATTGTAAAAATGTTTCACTGTTACCTCTCTCGACACTTGCTACAACATCTGGAAATGAACCGAAAAGATAGAAGCGGTTAGAATATTAAAACAACAAAATACAGTCAAATGGTTGCAGTTGTGCGGTAGGTGTTGTGTTGATGTTGTTGTATTGTGCTGTGTTGTCATAATGTTGTATCTATTTCAAGTTTCCGGGTCATGACAGGACCGTATTCACGATTTTTCATGGAGGGGGGAAGGGGGCGTATGAGCGCCGCGAGAACGTAGGGGGTCTGTGGTATCCTCCCCCTAGAAAGCCCCTCTTGGCTCACTTTTTGAACTTTCCATTTCTCATTTCAATTGTAGCCTTATGTAAATCTTCCCTTTTACTTTTTTCTCGTGTATGTTGATGTACGATAATGAATAGGAAACAAGGTAAATGCCAAACTGTACCAAGTACAAAATGGAAACATAACATTAAAGCCCCTCTTAGCTTACTTTATGAACTTTCCAATTAAACTCTAGTATTGATGAGAGGTTGTCCTAGTTATCCAAGGCTTATCATATAAAAAATGTAAAAAATTCTTCATTGTTACCTTCGCCGATACAGGCTCCAACATCTGGAAATGAAAAGAAAAGATAACATGAAACACGTCAGCATATTGTAGAAGTTTTATTTCAATTGTAGCCTTATGGAAATCTTTCCTTTTACTTTTTTTTTCATGTGTACGGCCCGGGTGGGTACTCCCTATAACGGCCTATACGGGTAGGCTCCGCCCGAAAGGGGTACCTTTTTCAGGCTTCAGGTATATAAAAGGGTAGGTATTTCACGAGTTTAAGTATATGAAAGGGTATGGAAACCTGTCATTTGGCTATTTATAAGGGCCTTTAATTAAAATATTTCGAACAGACGCAATTTATGGCTGTATTATTTTAATTTATTAAGCGTTACATAAAAATGACAAGAAAACGTGCTATTTTAAGTCCACGCCATGTCTCTTAGGTATATCAAAGGGGTACCTTTTTTCAGTTAAAGGTATACGAAAGGGGTACAATTTCTGTCAAAAATGGTATATAAAAGGGTAAGGGGTTAGAACTTGGGGCGGAGCCTCCCCGTATAAAACTTTTTGGAGTACCCCCCCGGGGGGGTGTATGGTGATGTACGATAATCAATAGAAAACAGGGGGAAATGCCAAATTGTACCAAGTACAAAATGGAAACACAACATTAAATCCCCTCCTTACTCTCTTTTTTAACTTTTTATTTAAGACTCTGGGATTGATGAGATGTTGTGTACTTATCTGAGGCTTATCATATAAAAATTGTAAAAATGTTTCACTTTTACCTCTCTCGACACTTGCTACAACATCTGGAAATGAACCGAAAAGATAGAAGCGGTTAGAATATTAAAACAATAAAATACAGTCAAATGGTTGCAGTTGTGCGGTAGGTGTTGTGTTGATGTTGTTGTATTGTGCTGTGTTGTCATAATGTTGTATCTATTTCAAGTTTCCAGGTCATGACAGGACCGTATTCACGATTTTTCATGGAGGGGGGGGGGGGCGTATGAGCGCCGCGAGAACGTAGGGGGTCTGTAGTATCCTCCCGCTAGAAAGCCCCTCTTGGCTCACTTTTTGAACTTTCCATTTAAGACTTTAGGATTGATGAAATGTTGACTTAGTTATCTGATGCTTATCATATAAAAAATGTAAAAAATTCTTTATTGTTACCTTCGCCGATACAGGCTCTAACATCTGGAAATGAAAAGAAAAGATAACATGAAAGCCTTCGGCTTCGGCGGATAACACAGACATGAGGTTTTGATAATTCACGATATCATGTGAAAACCGAATTCAATAATTGTTTTATTATACGGTTTCAAACAATTTGCCATAACTTCCTTTAGCGCCGGCGTTAAGCTTCGTCAGAACATTGGCCAAAGCGGTTTTATCTTGTGGTTCCTCCAGGTTCTTCTCCCTTAAATAATCATTCAGAATTTTAAAACTTATTTATTGTTGTTCTGTTGGTGTTTTTAGAATCTATATTCTCGATCAAAACGTTCAATTCCTCTTCGGAAACGGCGGCGAATCGCTCCGCCATGTTTTTAAAACATGTTAAAAGTTTGACAGCACTACACGGACGAGGGGCTTGGAAACAAGGCAGACTTTGAACTCGACATGATAACCCAATTTAGTAGAAACTCAGCTGTGTTCTATTGGAAATCCGAGAATCTGATTGGTTCTCCCACTGTTTTCTATTTAACAATTAGACTACGAGCCCGAGTTTTCTATGAGCAAATAGTCAACGAGGCGCAGCCGAGTTGACTATCGCTCATAGAAAACGAGGGCGAGTAGTCTAATTGTTTTAGTAGAAACGCTAAAGGATTGCAGTCCAAAACCTACAATATTGTGCACTTTGAAGACAAAAATCAAGAAAATTTACCGCTTAAAGAGCTACTCGCGCGTGCGACTGTTTTCTATCGGCGAATAGAAATCAGTGGGAGAACCAATCAGATTCGCGGATTTCCAATAGAACACAGCTGAGTTTCTACTAATTGCCGTTAGAAAACAGTCGCGCGCGCGTAGCTAATTAAGCGGTAAATTTTCTTGATTTTTGTCTTCAAAGTGCACAATATTATAGGTTTTGGACTGCAGTCCTTTAGAGTTTCTACTAAAACAATTAGACTACTCGCCCTCGTTTTCTATGAGCGATAGTCAACTCGGCTGCGCCTCGTTGACTATTTGCTCATAGAAAACTCGGGCTCGAAGTCTAATTGTTAAATAGTCTGCTGCAGATATTGGGTTATCATGTCAAGTTCACATGCTACTGTATATTGACTGAATGCGCTCGACCAATTATGTGTTTCAAAGTAATTCTAATGTATAATAATTATTTTTATCGTACTGCAGACATTCAGTTTAACCGTGAGCAATTTAAATTTGTCTTGCACCTACAAACCACCGTAAACATTACTGGTTTGGCCGCTTATTTACTAGAATGAAAACATTGTAAGCTCCAGTGAAAATAAATTAAATGGGAAGCTCCGCTTTTATATTTTCTAAAAAAAATTGTAGAGGTATTCATTGTTACCTTTAGTACTCTGGTGTTCCATCTCTGCAACTGGATGTAAACAAATAACATGAAACACGTCAGAATATTGTAGAAGTCTCATTTCAATTGTAGCCTTATGTAAATCTTCCCTTTTACTTTTTTCTCGTGTATGTTGATGTACGATAATGAATAGGAAACAAGGTAAATGCCAAATTGTACCAAGTACAAAATGGAAACATAACATTAAAGCCCCTCTTAGCTTACTTTATGAACTTTCCAATTAAACTCTAGTATTGATGAGATGTTGTCCTAGTTATCCAAGGCTTATCATATAAAAAATGTAAAAAATTCTTCATTGTTACCTTCGCCGATACAGGCTCCAACATCTGGAAATGAAAAGAAAAGATAACATGAAACACGTCAGCATATTGTAGAAGTTTTATTTCAATTGTAGCCTTATGGAAATCTTTCCTTTTACTTTTTTTTCATGTGTATGGTGATGTATGATAATGAATAGCAAACAGGGGAAATGCCAAATTGTATCAAGTGCAAAATGGAAACACAACATTAAATCCCCTCCTTACTCTTTTTTTAACTTTTTTTAAGCGGGGGGGGGGGCGAAGAAAAATTGTAAAAATGTTTCACTGTTACCTCTCTCGACACTTGCTACAACATCTGGAAATGAACCGAAAATATAGAAGCGGTTAGAATATTAAAACAATAAAATACAGTCAAATGGTTGCAGTTGTGCAGTGGTGTTTTGTTGATGTTGTTGTATTGTGCTGTGTTGTCATAATGTTGTATCTATTTCAAGTTTCCGGGTCATGACAGGACCGTATTCACGATTTTTCATGGAGGGAGGGGGGCGTATGAGCGCCGCGAGAACGTAGGGGGTCTGGGGTATCCTCCCCCTAGAAAGCCCCTCTTGGCTCACTTTTTGAACTTTCCAGTTAAAACTCTAGGATTGATGAGATGTTGACTTAGTTGTCTAATAATAAGGCTTATCATATAAAAAATGTAAAAAATTCTTTATTGTTACCTTCGCCGATACAGGCTCTAACATCTGGAAATGAAAAGAAAAGATAACATGAAACATGAAACACGGCATTACTGTCAAACTGTGAACAAAATTACTTTAACAAAATAGACAGCTGTTCCTTTACACGAGACATTTGTAGTATTTTTTCAGCGAACATTTCTACAGTGGTCGTGTAAGCGTAACTGCCATTTTAATAACTCGCGAGTTTGTTTATACGGTACTTACATTTTTTTTTCCGTATCACGGATGCGGTAAAAGAAACATTGTTTAGGCTTGCCTAAATCTATATATTAAATTTATCTTTAACCTGAAGATGTAATTTTACAAATAAATATTCTTTAAGGAATATGAATGAAATAAAATAATTATAATATTACAAAATGCATAAATATTAATAATTCAGTCAAGAGAAGGATTCATCGTTTGTTAAAGATTTGTAGCATGTTAAAAAGTCATTAACAGGAACTAAGGGTAGTTATGTTTTCATCGCAAATGGTCAGGATGTACTTAAATAATGGATTAAAAGTAAACATCCTACAATTGTTGTTTATTACAAAAAGACGTTCCAGGAAGATTATTCCTAGATAAAGAAGTGATGGATTCCTAGGGGGGGGGGGGGGGGGTACTCCGGCTTGTAGATGACGGGGGTGATCGAAGGATTTGTTTGGGTTTGAAATTTTCGATTCCGGGATTTTTGGGTTTGGCAAGTATTTTTTTGGGTGACTTGATTTGAATAGGGGATTTTTGGCGTATTTATGGTATGATCAGGGGTATGATGGATAAACAAACACGGCGCTCAATTTTTCAAGACTTTTTGTGTTATATTTTTGCCCCTCCTGGCAATTTAGGAGTAATTTGACAAGGGATTTTTTTTTTGGGGGGGGGGGGGGGTAATTTTTGGTCCAGGGATTTTTTTTTTTGGTAATATCGGAAGACTTAGGGATTTTTTGGGGTCCTGAGTTTTGCCTCCATTCGATCATCCACGTCATTTACAATCCAGAGTACCCACCTGGGGATGGATTGTTGCATTTCATCAAGCAATGAAACTCATCGCCGATATATGATTGACACAAAGGGCACAATCTTTCATCTTTTCTTACAATAGTAATTAAGAATTATTTCATGAGCGTGCGTTGGATATAAGATGGCAGATAAAAAACAAGACGCGTACCTTATATCTAATAAGTGCGGGTGAAATAATTGTTTTATTAAAAACACCCAAAGAATTGCAATATTTCTGGTCATTCAGAGCCGGCGAAGCATTTTGGAACGTGGGTGGGAGGGGGGGGCTGGGAGGGGGGAGTTGGGGTTGCACGTTTTGTCATAATGGCACTGGAGAAAGGGGTTAACCCTGTTCCAAAAATACACGGCTGGTTTTCATATTGAAGCAACCTTTCTCCGTTCTAGCATCAATTTGTATTCGGAGCAGTTTCTACACCGAAAAAAGGACAGTTAAGACAATCCCACTTCATGGTGCTTCGCCAAAAAAACCGTCCTACTGAAAAGATCACGAGACGGAATATCATAACAAACCAATTTTACACTACAATCGTGACATTTTCGGCATCAAATCGTGGGGGACTGAGCTGTATAGGACAATAAATGACTAAAAAAAATGCTAACAAAAATTGGGTAGGAACTATTCCACGAGATACTTTGAGGAAAAAGCATTCAGCCGGAATTAGCACAAGTTTTGAAACAGGTTGAAATCTTTAGTCATTACTTTCTTTTCCAGGAAAACAATGTATAGTAAAATTATTAGATTCGGTTTATGTGATATTCGGAATAATCAAGGTCTCTGTAAGTGTTATCAGCCTCACCCGGTACCCTTCGGCTTCGGCTGATAACACTTACCTCGACCTTGATTATTCCGGATATCACAAAAAGCTCATCCAATTAAACAAAAGAAATTTTTAATGTTTACAAGACCATAAGAGTAATGAGATGATCGTGCATATGTATATTGTTTAGTAAAGTAACATCTCTGAAGCTTGGTAAACTGTTAAACACGTTGAAAAAGTAATCATCGTTACCTTGATTAATTTCGTCATCAATTTTTGTTGACGCTTCTACTGGTGACATTAATGATGATTCTGTTTGTAAACAAATATCATGAAACTCATTAGAATGCTGTTGGTTTAATTTTACCCATCATTTTTTTTTTTCGTGGTTTTAACTATATCTTTATCGCTTTCTCTCTTTATAAGATGTTATCGGACCGGTTTACTTAACCGGTCAAGAATACGCTTCGTGTAGAATGTCGGGGAAAGTAATAAAAAGGCATATAAAACAATAAAGGTCGCTAAGGCCCAGGGCAAACGTCGAACTTCACATGAGTCGAAACTAATCCAAATCAGTAAAACCTATTGTTTTTGGTCATTTGCATTAGGTTCAATTCGACTCATGCGAAGTTCGACGTTCGGCCTGGGCATAGGATTTGGGAAGTGAGATTTGGTTTAGGGTGGATTTATTTGCAACATACGCATATAGCCGTCGCATTTGCCCGTTGAAATTTTTAATTGTTTTTTATTTTATTTTTAACTCAAAAACAATAAAAAATTTCAACGGGCAAATGCGACGGCTGTTCACCTATTCCTTAAAACTAGTAATAGACTAACGTATGAGGTTTATCATAACAATTAAAATGTAAAATGTTTTATTGTTACCTTCAGGAACAGCTCCTACATGTAAAACAAGAAAAAAACCAAAGAGAGAAAATAAATAACTAAAATATAATACAATAAAGTACAATCAAATGATCGCAGTTGTGGGTGTTGTTTTTATGTTGGTTGATTGTTGTGTTGTATTAGTTGTTATTTTCTTGTCTTGACTATGTTTACATCACCTTATTCGATGGTTTAACATATATACGCGCGGATAGTTTGGGTCCATATTCCGTAAGTTTGTCCGTCCGTATTTTTGCCCTGTTCTACTGTGTAATAACGTGACATATTTGCGCCTTCTATGCCCTAATATGGTAAAACGGCGCAATCACAACAGGGGGGATAGACACGAGGACTGGGAGCAAGTAGTGATGCTTTCACACCTTGCGATGCGATCAATTCACGATCCAGTCAGTGGTTATTGGACGATGATGCACCATGCCATCTTTTTCCGCGAAATGGAAGCTATAGCAACCACGACTACGATGCTGTGCATTCAGTGATTGTAAAGGGGTCGCCGCTATCTTCGTCAAAAATCTAAATGCACTGTTTTTATCCGAAAATTTCACAATCGCCCTGTAGTTAAAACGTCGAAAGTTTGACGGCCATGCCCTCGGGGAAATCGGATTTTTCCGTTTCAAGCCGTGTTGCGATTTTGATGCATCGCTTTCTTCGCAAGCCTTTCTCTCCTTCTATGCCTTTTCGGTTTTGTACCTGCACCCGTCACAAACCGCCTAGGTCGAATTTTTTGCGGAATTCTCATCGATTTTCCCATAAAAGATCTGAAAACATCTATTTCAGCAGTGCAAATAGCACATCGCACACAAACTTTTAAAACTCGCAAACAGCATGCAAGTATTTCGATACCTGCGATCGACCCCAATCTGATGAATCCGCCGTTTTTCCGCGGGCATGGCCGTCAAACTTTCGACGTTTTCAACCAAGGGTGGTACTAGCCCAAACTTTTTCCTCCCCGAGCAAATTCTTGGCAAACAAGTAAGACAGATATGGCGAGCGAACTGGCTTTGTGTACATACTTCGTATGAGAACACACCAAAAGTACTGTAGTCAGTCCGGTCGCCAATTTGGCATAATAATACAAAGGGAATTCAAAGATTTTTCTGCCCAATCAGGAGGCAGTATTCAGAGAGTTTTTTGAACTGGTCTGGTAAGACTCTTTCCCGAGGGGCACCTTTTAGTCGCTCCAACTTTTATATGACGATTTATTCCCCGCCGTTTCTCGCTATTTTTAGCCCGCATTTTTGCGTTTCCCTCGCCCCACTAACTACCCCTGCCTCCGAGAATTTTGTGATGTCGTGCTACTTTTAAGGTTGTTCGCGCCAACATTTTCTTCTCGATAGATTTTTTTAAATTTTTACTGCGGCCAGATTATGAGTTACTTGTATCAGAAATGCAAAAATGTTGATATCCTTTTTTGTCAGACTTAACCCTAGAAAAAGGCACTTAAAACGGTCGTACGGCAAAACGAAAAGCTCAAAAAGCGAAATTTGAACGTCAGTGGGACAATAAAAACAAACTTCCACTCGATAGGTTTTTTTCATTTCCTCGCAAAACGTTGATTTTTTATTAACTAAAATAATCCGTTAACAAAAAAGTAGGGGTCATCGACCATTTAAGAGAGCAAACTCCAAGCAAAGAGAGCGGAACGGCCACCCACCCTATATGTGCTTGGAAAGTTTTTTTCAGCGCGCGCGCTCAAAGTATGACCTGGCGTGACGTTGCGACATGAATTACGTGCGCAGTAAGGATGTACACAAACAATTAGGGATTAGTGGAAAACACGGGGCCGGGGTCCCGGGGTCTCCGGGTCCCGGGGTCTCGGAGTCCTGGGGTGTGAAAAACACGGGGTGTGGAAAACGCGGGGTCCCGGGGTCTGTAGAAAACACAAGGTGTGGAAAACCCGGGGTGTGGAAAACGCGGGGTCCCGGGGTCTGTAGAAAACACAGGGTGTGGAAAACCCGGGGTGTGGAAAACGCGGGGTCCCGGGGTTTAAAAATAAAAAGATCTAGACGGTGAAAAAAAATTCTGGCTTAAAAGACATGTATAATAGTTTATCACCAAAGTTAATATATTCGTAAAACGTGTTTCCTTGCATTGAAAGCCTATTATTCATGTCGTAAAAAAAAAACATTCAAGTTTGTGAATCTTATTCTTCTCTTTGCGATTCTTTTGAATATCGTATTTTTTCATTAAAAAAACTAAATATGAGTTATAAACATTTAGTTAACTGTAAATAATTTTTTGCCAAAAATTAACCTACAAATTTTTATCCTGAATCCTACGCGCCAACAACGTCCATGAATGGCACTGCGCTGACTTCATTCACGTAGTTTCATTCATGAATCGGCGTGCGGTGCCGTGGTTTTAGCAGTACCGAGTATTTGGAATGAGGAATATCTGTCTTGACAATCTCAAATGTGAACGCCTTTGTCACTTCATGCCTGGATTACTGTAACAGTATACTCTACGGCCTACCTAAGCTTGAGCATGATAAACTGCAGCCGAACAAAGAACATTGCAGCGCGGCTGATTACTGGAACTAAGCGGAAAGAATACATAACTCCACCCCTCAAGAACATGCACTGGCTTCTTGTCAAATCACGCATCGTTTTTAAGATCCTACTTTTAACGCCTATAAACCAGCTCGTTCCCTTCGATCATCTGGCCAATTACTCCTACAAATTCCTGACGTGAAAACATGTACCATACGACCAAAGATCCTTTTCTTTTTACGCCCCTAAACTTTGGAACGACCTACCTATTCATATCACTGAAAGAATCTGAGAGCATAGCGATTTTTAAAAAGAACCTTAAAACATATTTCACAAGCCGCTAGTAACTGTTTTCAAAACAAAAAACAAATTCAACTTTGGAATAAAAATACGTTCGACCCCGTGTTACCACAGACCCCGGGACCTCGCGTTTTCCACACCCCGCGTTTCCACAGACCCTTGGGGCTGGGACCCCGCGTTATCCACACCCCGGGACCCCGGGACCCCGGCCCCGTGTTGTACCATGATTTTTAACCCACGTGGAGATCGCAAATGAGGTAAAACAAAGTACGACCAAATCAACAAACAATCTCAAAACAATCGAGCAAGAACAATAGCTCCGATCGGCACGGGAAAATTCTATCGCCACGTTTCCATTACCATTTCCGTGATGGCTTTATTTCATAACAAACACCACATGTTGGCAACAAGAACCTTCCCGGAGAATTTTCGCTGTATTAAAGAAACAACTTAGAAAACATTTTTTACTACTATAAAAAAGTAACCGAACTCTCCCACTGGACCCATGTTGTTGTTTGTTTTGGCAAGTTCAGAATGAGAGGTGCTGCTCATGCTCCTTAGAGGCATCCGCTGACTACCGCCCCGATGTTTGCTTTGCAAGTTGTGAGAGCATCGCTCAGATTTCATATTAGAAAATGTATAAGAATTTGTCCCCCCCCCCCCCTCTTGTGGCATTTTTTGCTTTGTCTTCACTTACATTGCTGAAAAGTCATTTGACTCGCAGTATTTTGATTGGTTTTCGTCACTCAATAGAAAACTGCTCAACCTAGAAGCAGTAATTTCTACTTTCTACAAACCTTTTCCACAGAATCGGCAGGGTTGGGCCATTCTAAGCTCCGCCAATTCTAATTCTAAAATATTAAAAGATATCCATAAGTTAATTCTGATAATTTTTATATTATTTACATTCAACTGACAAAGTCTATTTTGGCATGCTTGGTTTTACATGATCTGTCGAAACACGTACACAACTAACTGCTTTTTTCATTGTTACGTACATGTCTACGATTGATATGCTGTAAAAAAAATATTAATTTTTTGTGGTCATGCAAATAGACCTTTCTGTTGTTTTTGTTGTTGTTGATAAGCTTTAGCTTTGACTTAGAGCAACTCGACCCAACAAACTTTGCTTTGTATTTTTGGTTTTACCTTTTTTTAAAGCTTTGACTTTGTAGTGTTCTCTTTTTAGGACTTTTCTCAATTCTAATATGTAAACAAAACTACTATAAACATATTTGTAAACAAAACTACATAACCCAAATGACCATAAGCGGAAAAATCAGCATTTAATCTTTCTATTTCATTTTGCTTATTTTCGAGCAACAAAGCTTTAGCTTTGACTTGAGCAACTCGACCAAACAAACTTTGCTTTGTATCAGTTTGGAACTCAATAAACAAACAAAGGGTTTTACCTGCTTTTAACAAAGCATTTTCTTTGGCTTTGATTGTCAGCGCCCTTTTTAATTCTAATAAAGAAAATAGACTCCATAAACATATAGACGCTATAAACATATTTGAAAATAAGCGAAAATAACCGAAAATCACTTGACAATGGCGTCATGAAGACCCCGAAACGTCGGGGTTTTTTTTTCGCTTAGGTTTGTGTATAACAAAATCATTATTGATATACATATTTGTATACATAAAAAATGACCAAAAGCGAAAAAATCAGATTTGATAACAATCACCTCCCATCAGTAGACAATTAATCAAATGCAATCACAGTATTACAACTATTATCTCTGACATGATAATTTTTAAAATTGTCTTCATTTTAAGGGAGGGAGTCATTTTTAATTTTTAGATTACGAAACGAGCCAAGGAAAAGAGCACTGGATGTCACTTTTGGCTTAACAGGCACTGCCTAGGGAAAAAGGGCTACCCCATGTTGTGATGTATGGTTATGTATAATAAAACAAAGGACATGCCAAATTGTACCAAGGGCAAAGTTGAGGTATAACAAAACAGATAGACAATGATATTTAAAAAAAGAAGAAATGCAATACATCAAATAACTTAATTCCGACGCCAGGAAATTTGGGTTGGACTTCTGGTTTGGTGCGTTCATAAAAAAAGGATCCTTTCTTAAAGCTAATTAAAGACTAATTATTGAAGTTTACCATATGAAAAAAATTCTTAAAATGTTTCATTGTTACCTTCCACAAGCGCTCCTGAATCTAGAAATGAATCGAGAAAAAGAAAAGCGATTAGAATATTTAAACAATAAAATACTTAACATCAATTCACCATAGAGAAGTTGGCTTGGTAGTGAATATTTTACAAAGTCGCGAAGCGGTGAGGTTTTAACCTAATAATGGTGGATATTAAAATATCCACCATTATTAAAAAACTCAGAACAATGGTTTATTTCATTTCTTGCGTTCTGAAGGGTTAGCCTGCAATGGTATATGAGCTCATATACCATTGGCACAAAAATGGTAGCCGAAACGAGTCAACATAAAATGCTGGGGAGCTCAAATATGGCAATTCTTTGGGCGTTTTTAATAAGACAATTATTCCACTCGCGCTTGTTGGATATGTAGGCGCGCGAATAGCTCGTAACTCGAGGTAAATAGCAAAGAATATTCTCAGATTCTCAGTTTAAGTAGCCAATCGGCTCTCGCCAAAAATGCTGTCAACTGTTTGAGTATATAATAACAAAGGATATCCGGTGTTTAAGTAGTGCGCGCGAAAAATAGAGGTTCTTTATTGTTACATTCCACAACACCTTCTTGTGTTTATTATTTAATGTGCTCATTCAAACAACGGGGGTAGTCACAATTTTCAGGTCTATGAATTGGGGAGTGTTGGCATTTTTTGGGCTCTAATTTTGGAGAAGGCTAATGATTTTGTGAACCCACCTCTTCAACAATTTACCAGCCATCCCACTACAGTAAAAAATAACTGCTTTCTAATGGTGAGGTTTATCATATAAAAGAAATTGTAAAAATGATTTATCGTTACTGACCCTCTCCGTCACTTCCTTGATCTATAAATGAATCAAAGATGGTAAAGAGGTTAGAATATTAAACCAACAAAATACAATTAAATGTTCGTATTTGGATAGGTGGATGAGAATTAGGCAGCAAGGTTCATTCTAAAGAGTTTAATGAGGTTAGGGGTGTTTTATTGTTATTCTCAAGAAAAGCAACCTTTCTACAATGTTACTTATAAACTAATTATGCGATTTCTCATCAAATGAAAATAGAAAAATGTTTCATCGTTACCTTCCTTAAGCGCTGCAACAGCTGCAAATGAACCGAACAGAGAAAGGCAGTTAGAATATTGAATATTGAAAATCTTTGTGCTTGTGCTTGCGCTTTTGCTTGAGTCGAAGCCGTTTCCACTATAGCCTAGTTTCACTAGCGACGCAAGCATAACAGCTCTTATTTTATAGTAAAAACGGTCTCGACGTAAGCATAAGCACAAGCACAAGGATTAATTTATTTTCTTGTGCTTGCGCTTGCAATTGTGCTTGCGTTCCTGTGAAAACGAACCATCGCATAAGCACAAGAAAATTGTTAACGTCTGCCGGTGTCTAGCCAATTAAATCACTCGTTCCAATATTTGAACAAAGTGGCAGAGGCCACGGTTAATTTTGATAAACATTTCCTGTAGCCTGTGTACAGCCACAGGCTACATTTCATGTGGTTGTTCGGAAGAGTGTTGACAAAAAAAAGCACAAGCGTGGGCTGAAGTATCGAAATAAATGGAGATAAATTCTTTATTATAAAATAACTATAACCCCAAATGTTTTGTATCCTCCTTTTTTGTGGTCGCTTTTGTGTTCTTCCTCACAAGAGTAGAAGAGACAACAACACTCAACGCCTGAGAGTTTCTGCCGCGATATTTGCCGAGAGAACGGAGTCGAGATCAGAGCTTTTGTAACTTGTAAATATCGTATCCTTATGCTAATGTGTTTATGCTTACGTCGACGTTCGCTTTCACTTGGCACATACCACTTGTTCTTGCGCTTGTGCTTGCGTCGCAAGTGAAAACCAGGCTAATGAAATAAGAGCTGTTATGTTTGCGCTTGTGCTTGTGCTTGCGCTTGCGACGCTAGTGAAAACCCAGGCTTAATTGATATATTTTTGAAGAAGTTGTAGAAGTATTCGTTATTGCACGTCAGAATATAGCAAATGTTGTTATACTTTAAATGTTAGTTGTAAATTGGCTTTTTGTCTATTTATTGTAATGTGCTGGCACTTGGGGAGGGTGAAATTTGTGTGCTCTAATTTGGGAGGAGACTAACATTTTGTGAACCCACTTCTTTAACAATTTACCAGCCATCCTCCTACAGTAAGTAACAACTGCTTTCTAATTGTGAGGTTTATCATATAAAAGCAATTGTAAAAATGATTTATCGTTACTGACCCTCTCCATCACTTCCTTGATCTAGATCTAGTAATGAACCAAATATGGTAAAGAGGTTAGAATATAAAACCAACAAAATACAATTAAATGTATAAAGTTAGCTAGGTGGATGAGAATTAGGCCGCAAGAATCATTCTAAAGAGTTTAATGAGGTTAGGGGTGTTTCATTGCTCAAGAACTGAAAGTATTCTTACTTTAATGTTACTTTTAAACTAATTATGCGACCTCTCATCAAATGAAAATGTAAAAATATTTTTTGTGACCTTCTTCTAATGCTACAAAAACTGCAAATGAACCGAAGAGAGAAAGGTAGTGTAAAACATGAAATACAATCAAACGTTTGCAGTTAACTATCTCAACTATTAAAAAACGACGCACACACAATAGTTAAAGGGTTAGACAGGCGTGTTTCATTTTTACTTTTAGTGATTGTATGTTTACCTTTGGGACTAAGTAACCAGTAAAAAAGCTTGGGTCATGTTTGATCATTATGGTGTATTTTGGCAAAAATGGAAGATTGGCTTCCTAGATAATTTTTATTTTCAAAACAACCACCCTAAAAAGCTAAAAAATTACATCGAGCCTCCTTAAAGCTAATAATAGACTTACTATTGAGGTTTACCATATGTAAGAAATTATTAAAATGTTTCATTCTTACCTTCAGCAACGGCTCCTGAATGTAGAAATGAACCGAAGAAAGAAAATGGATTAGAATATTGAATTAGCCCACTTCTTCATCGGTTTACCAGCCCACCCCTACAGTAAGTAATGACTGCTCCCTTAATTTCCTTGTGAGACTGTGTATCATATAGAAGCAATTGTAAAAATGTTAATTGTCAAATTGTACAACCGTTCCAGGGTCTATCAATGAACCAAAGAATGTAATGCGGTTAGAATATTGAAGCAATTAATAAATACAACCAACTGTTCACAGTAAGCTAGATCGATGACAATTAAGCCATAAGGTTCATTCTAAAGAACTAATTATAAGTTAGGGGGATTGGTTATTATATTCAAGAAGAGCATTTGTTCTTTAATGTTACTAATAGACTAATCATGCGATTATCATCAAATGAAAATGTAAAAGTGTTTTATTGTTACCTTCCTCTAATGCTACAAAATCTGCAAATGAACCGAAAAGAAAGGAGGTTAAAATATTGTAAGCTCGCTCTTAAGCCCAATTTTACCGAGTGCACAGTAAACAATGAACACAAGAGCACAGGTGTAGTGATCACCAAAAGCAAAAAACTAAAAAAAAGAAGAGAAACAAAATACAATGAAATACAAACAATGGTTTTCACAACATCTTCTTGTGTTCATTATTTTATGTGCTCATTCATGGAACGAGAGTAGTCACAGTTTTTGTCACCCGCCGCTCTAATTTTGAAGGCCACGAGAGCCTAAGAGCCCACTCCTTGAACAATTTACCAGCCCTCCACCACCGTAAGTAATGACTGCTACCTTATTGTTACATTCATCCTTGATTATTCATATAAAAGCAATTGAAAAAATGTTTTATCGTTACCTTCTCCAGCAGTTCCTGTGTCTAGAAGTGAACCATAGAGATTAGAGCGATTAGAATATTGAAAAACATGAAATACAATCAAATGTTCGCAGTTAGCTAGGTCAATATTCGATTGAGGTATCATTATTTCTTAAAGCTAGTAACAGTGTAATCATAAAAATGAAGAAATGTTTTAATGTTACCTTGGATAGCCGCTTCTGAATCTAAATATGAATCGAAAAGAGAAAAGTGGTTAAAAGATGAAACAATGAATACCAATCAAAGTTTTTCCTTATTTCCTAAACTTGCAATTAGGGAGTGGTCATTATTTATTGGGAGGAGGGGGCATCGGTGAATGGAAGAAGGCAACATCAGAAACTTTCTATGCCCCACCTCCCCCATTTAGGCTCAAGTAAACTTTTTTGCCCTCCTCACCCTTAATGATCAAGAACAGTCGACTCCCGATAACTCGAACCCTCGCTAACTCGAACCTCGCGCTAACTCGAACCGAAATCGATTTCCCCTGGATTTGCGTCATACATTTACTGAACCAGGTTTAACCTTGGTAACTCGAATCTCCCGCTAACTCGAACCAATTTTCGTTTCCCTCGAGGTCATTTTCTATATGACTTTTCCCTCGAAAACTCGAAGCACGTCTTTCAATACGTGACAAGTCAAAACAAACAGTAGTCCAAAACGCTGAATTTAATGTGAAACAAAAAAGTACACGAATCCGATCCGTTCCCGAAACGCCCCTCAAAACAAAAACTATGCCAAGTCATTGACAAACAGAGGTTGATACCGATCCTTCCAAATCAAGAGAGGATATCCTTATCCTCTCTTGTTCAAATCCAACCTTAGAAGACTTTAATGAATTATCGTCAGGGCGAATTAACTGACCTTTTCTTGAACAAGTAAATCGCATAAACTCTGCAGCAGTAGCCTATAGCGTTGTTTTCTTTAAGGCCTGCAATGTTCGCAGCTGATTTGCTTTGTTTCACGTTACGTTACGTTCTGATTATTTTCAGTGATTTAGAAATATAGTGTTCCTTTTTCTTTTGGCTGCTCTATACTCTAATTAAACTTGTTTGAAATGTACACTGGTCAATACTGTATGGATAGCAAAACATGTGTTTTTAACTTTCCAAAACTCGAACCATTTTCAAGTTCCCTTGAAGGTTCGAGTTATCGGGAGTCGACTGAAAACTTTTAACCCTCCCCCCCCCCCCACACACACACACACACACACACAATCAACAAAGCATATCGATCAAAAACTAAGTGACAAACAAATGGTCACTTTGCCGCTGATTGACCTACTTGAAATCAGCATCAAAAGGACAACATGTAAATGATTTTCTATTTTATCAAAGAAATTCGACTAGCTAAACTGCTACCGATATTTTATTGATAATCTAGATACATACAGGGCAGCCAAATTCTTAGATAAACCTGACAACAAAAAAATCAATAAAGATAAAATGATAATCTGGCACAAGCGTGAGACGAAGAAAAAATCTGGGAATTGAAACCGTGGCCTCCCAGATACCAATTGTGAATGGTGATTTAAAGAAGCGGGTGTGAGGTGACCCTCTAAATGGAGGTGTCATCGACCCATATCAGATTAACTAAACGGGACGGTGCACGAAAGCTGAATTTAAAATGTTTATTTTAAAATCTCGGTCTTCAGGATAGTCTCTTAGTCGGACAACGATAATCAATGGGAAGGGGGCTTATTCCAGGCTGGGCGTTTATTAACTTTCTCTACCCTCAGGGTCACCAGGGCGCTAATTCAAATAAATACGGATATTATGCCTTTACAATCTTACCTCCTTCCAGTTTATCCAATATTGTTTTTGGCACAACACTAATCGGAAGTAGTATGCACGATTTCGTTCTTGGACCACCTGCAGTCATATCTAAAAATCTTTGTTGAACAGATGTTTTCCCTGTAAAATAAAAACACGAAAAACTTTTAGATCTACTTGAAGCTCTTGTATGGTTTTACCCTGGGTGCCAAAAGGTTTTTTTTTTGGGGGGGGGGGGGCGACTCTCTCAAAAAAAGAGAATCACATACCAAATATTTAGCATTTATTGGATAAGGCAGAGTGTGATATGGAGAATTAATTATGCAGATCGAAGAGGGTGTTATCCGCCGGTCTATAAGAGTTTATATAATAACCTGAATTCTACGCGCATTTTGAATGGTTCTTACTTATGATCTATCAGAATACAGACACATGGATGACGTCACGTCGTCAAATCAGAGTTGTCGGCAAAGTTTTTCAAACTTGCGAGGCCACAACAAAGCAAAAAAGTTCAGCTGATATTAATTACAAATGACCAGTGAGAAACAATACGCCAAGCATTGTTCACCTTTCGAAGCATTTAACTGGGCGAAACAAGCTTGAAGAAGACAGTGAATTATTCGAGAAATTATCCGAAATCTGTATGAAAGTTTGACCGATGTTGTGCAATTGGACAACGCCACGGGAAACAAACGAATTGCGGTTGAACGCTTCGGTTATGTTTACAGATTTGAACAACTTTCCAAATCGGAATAAAGGTTAGTTTTTTCATTGACTTTCAATTTACCATTTTTCTGTTTATTCAATCGGATTAGCAGTGCACGTGCTTCGTGTTAACGAAAACTTAATGGTGAAATCGAAACAACTTAGCTCATCTTTACGGCTGCATTGCATGCTCAAACTGAAGTGTGCCGAAGTCTTGTGTTATTATATAAAACAAATAGATTCCATTTTGCCGTGGGTCTGTTCAGTTATAGATCACAGAGGACGTCAAAATGTGGTATGAACATCAGTGACCCACTCGGCTAGCGCCTCGTGGGCCACTTCTCTGTTCATCCACATTTTGACGTCATCTGTGAGCTATAACTGAACAGACGCACGGCAAAATGGAATCTATTTGTTAAGTAGACAATGGCAAAATGTGGTCGATTAATTTTGTTAAATATATAGTTTGCATAAAGTTGTAAAAACATCTTCGGCGACGGCCTTGAGTTGAAGGAAGCGTAAACTTGAGGGACTGGTCAATAAGTACCGGGGGGGGAGGGTTGGGCCATAGCAATTGGAAAAGTGATGGGTCGAAAATTTGTGACCCACCCATTCCTCCTGGCTCAAAACTGACTGACCCACCCCTGATTGGGGGTTAAAAATTACATGACCCACCCCCTTTGCTAAAAAAAGTCAAGATACCAATCATTTCTTTATTATCTGTAAGGAGTCGGAGGTTGGTTTTTAATTTGACATACTTCTTATGCTAGTCGTCTGTTAGTTTTTCATATATTTGTGTGTGAAGTCCAGACATAAACATATGCGAAAACTGAAACTGTATGCAATATTAATTCATAAACAACTATTGAAGAAAATATAACACAAACAGCGGTGATAAACATTATGAAAAATCGAAAATCGCATTTTTATAAACTTGATGTTTCGTATGCTAAGCTACATACATTTTCAAAAGTATGACCGTTAAAATTTTTGGCAACTATTTATATATTGTATGAAAGGGGTCTGGAACCGAGACTGAGACAATTGATCTACAGCAGTAACTTAATATTTACATTTTGGTTAATAAAGTAACAACCTCTCACTGCCGAGATTGGCATTTAAAGAAGGTTGTAGTTCATGAATGTATAAGGTCTCTTTAATCTTGCAGTGGAGGTCAGTTTTGCCTGACGCAAGGATTTCAAAATGATCCCATTTGATGTTATGGCCTGTGATTTTTATGTGATCAGCAATAGCTGATGGATGTATGTAGCTTAGCATACGAAACGTCAAGTTTATAAAAATGCGATTTTTCATAATGTTTATCACCGCTGTTTGTGTAATATTTTTAATTAAGTTACGATGGCCTAAAACCCAAGGGAACTATTGAAGAGTTCATATTTTTATACAGAAATTGATAACAGAAACTACAACCACTGTCCATCATCCATATTTGCAAAGTGTTTGAATTTACTGGTATTTAAAGGCTTAAAGCCCAGCGTGAATCTATGCAGGTTGCGGAAAGACAGGCAAACCTGATGTTATGATAATGAGCCATCTATCTAAGAGGGGGAGGGGTTGTCAGGGGGCATGCTCCCCGGGAAATTTTTATATTTAGGCCTTCTAACTGAAACGGCTAAAAATTCATCAAAAATGCTCACATGTAGAAATTTATCAGTTTTATATACTGATGAATACAACTTTTCTTGGAACTATAACAGTTTAAAGTTAGTGAATAAATAAGATGACCTACCCCCTACGTGTAGTTAAAAATTACATAACCCACCCCTTTTCGAAGGCTCAAAAACTCATAACCCACCCCCTTTCTGCTCCGCCCCCCCCCCCTCCCCCCTGTACTTTTTTACCAGTCCCTAAGTTTAAAAAAAAAATAGTCTATCATGCTTTTAAACGTATTCATTTGGCCTGTCGGTCTATCTTGAGTTGTTTCTTCATTCGGTTCGGATGCCCCCGCTATGCGGGCAGACGTATTGGCCCCGGGACGGGGTAATCAGCCGCTAAGTCCAGTTGGTTTCAATTGTTTGATAAATTAACAGTGAGCAGCCGAATTAACTGCTCGTGCATTTTGAATCTTGGTACGCTTCAAAGCCGTTAAATGAAGAAATTTTGCGTATTTTGGACAAGGTCAGCCACGACGGTTAATTTTTGGTTTTACTATTTGGGGTTGAACGCTCTCTTTGAATATTGAGCGGGAGCTAGTTCTTAAAGCGATAAATAAGCAGAATACGTCCAGAAAGCCGCGAGATTGTCAAGTGTGTAATTTATAAACCAGGATTGCATTTAAAAGGTATAATGTTTGAGAAAACTAAAAAGGTAAATGGTGATGAAGTCCATGCTCGTTTAGGCCGGAAGATGAAAATATTGCTTATGTAGTCTTGAAGTCAAAATAAGGTTATCGAAAACGTCATTACCAATGCATGCTATTTCTGGCTTGCTTGTGGTACGAGAACTAACATATCTACAAATTCTTCCGCAACTTACGACACTCAATCTGAGTACGTGTCGACCTCGATTTGCCAGGCACAATGTACTTGACCTACTTGAACGGAAAAAAATCTCGAGATTTTCTAGACGACAACGGCATCAACAAAAGGCAATTCAAAAGAGATCTAGAGATAATTCTTTAAAAATACTCGCCGCAGGCGTTTGCATTAAAAAGCTGAGATGTTCTTTTAGCATCCTTGCGACTCCGCTGCTTAGGGGGAAACTCGAAGTGACGGGGATGATCGAATGTGGCCTGGGCAAGAATCAAGACCCGAAAAAAATCAACTAGGGCTTCCAACAAAACCCCAAAAGATCCCATGCCGAATTTTTTAACCCTTAAATTTCCAGAAAAAAAAAACCCATTACAAACAACACAACCACGAATCTTTGCATTGTTTTATAATGCCTCCCTTAAATCAAGTGTCCCTAATATAAAGAAAGACCTGCCAAATTTTCGTCAACCAAAAATATCCCGGAATAAAAAATATTAAACTCCAAAAACACCTTTAATTTGATCTTCCTCGTCACGTGAAATCCCAAACGGTGTCATTCAGAGGTCAAAAGCAGTATGTCATCAGCAAACATTTCACTCAGTGTTTTTTTTTTTTACCTCCCAGGTATAATTTTCCCCTGGCCTCCCCAAATCCCCATTGTCCAGTTTATCATATCTTCTACTCAAAGCTGCACTCCACATTGCACGACCACCATATACACACATTACCAAGGGCACTTGCTTAAAATTAAGTTCCTCCTTTTTTAACTTCCATTTTTAAATTTTATTGCTTTATCATTTTTACCTCTGCATGCGTGTTTTTATTGTCACTTACCAGTGTTGTTTTCTAACATCCACTGCCGTATTCTTTTTTCAATGCCTTGCGATGGCTTTCCCATCTTTTCATAAATGAATCTTATTCTGATGGCGATGACGTCTTCACCTTCAACATTGACCATTCTGGCGAATTCGCTCACCTGGAAAAGTTGTTTCAGTTTGAGCACAATCCAGTAACAAATTGTCAGTGTAACGTTTATCTGGCTCCCTTAACATTTGGCTACTGGCTTACCATACTTCCATGCTTTAGTTCTAACTTCCTTACTTACTTACTTACTAACTCACTCACTGGTGTCACTGACTGGCCGACATGATTACAAAGAAGTTACCTTGCCCCGGCTACGCAAATGCTGAACGAATCACCTTACGAACAAGAATCATACAACGACATCTTTTTCCTGGCGGTTTAATTGAATTTTCCTTCTTAGTCAGACGAGAACGTGCAAGGAAGACATGACTAAATCCACAAATCTGATCGTTTTTTATCCTGCCTGCTGCAAGCCAGATGTTTCATGGCTTGGCAGAAATCGCTAGTTGGGCCGTTGATAAACCATCTTCGATAGGTGTTGACACTTTCGTAGCCAGGACACCGTTCTGGCACTTGAGAAATATTGATGGTTTAGAGCAAGTTAATCTAGATGCTTTTTGGTCAGTTATGCCTTGGAACAACCCCGGCCCCCCCCCCGGGGGAACAACCCATTAAAATGCCCAAAAAACTGTTAGGTGGTGTTGAAAGGCACAATAGTCTGCCGTCTGATCTTTAGGAACGTAAAAGTACCTATTCAAAAATGAAGCTAAGTGTAAGCTTTTTAGCTGAGCCACAGGGCTCAAATGCAAAAATAGCCAGAGCCACATTTCTTTTCCGCTTTTAATTAGCTTTAATTGCATTATTATAAAACATATATTAGGCAGGTTTCATCCGGCGTAAGAAAATATCAGTCTTGTAAATTTCGCAGAATATATTACCTCTTTTTTACTCTTGATGGCATCTTCCACAGTTTTAAACAACTTTTCCAGTGGTGTTTCCATCTGTGTGAAAATTAAAATTTGATGCTGATAAGGCTTTGAGGAAAAATTAGCATGGACAAAATAAAAGAAACAAGAAAGATCAAAATGTCGTTCACACAACCGAAAAAAAGAACGTAAAGTACGCAGGTTTACTGTTAGTTTTTTCCTCGCTTTTTTTCTCTGGAATCGCCTTTAAACGCCTCCAGATGACATAGATACACACGATATACACAGGAGAGGGCAGGTAAGTCGATTTTATTAGAACTTTCTCCCCTATGTTGCATTGTTTTTTTTACGATCGGTATATTTCCGTACAAACTCTTATAAACGTTATTACGCAATGTCATCAATGTATGTTGACGGCTCCTTTAGGAGCTTGGGCAACCTGTGGTGAAAAAGAGTTATGAGTGACGCGGTATCCAAATAAAATTAAAGGCATGGCGTCTAATTTGACAGATCAAATAATTACCGATATCGTTTGCATTGTAATTTCATTGTTTGTTATTAAGTAATTTGTTAGCATAGTTGCTATAACACCTTTATTGTAACTAGACCAATACCTCCCTTTGGAGTGTAAGGCACAATAAAGATTTAATGTTACTGTTTAATATGGCAGTGACTGCAGTGATAGGTGGTAGGGTCGGCAAATTGACGTTACTATGGCAACGGCACATCGACAGACATGTTAATCTTACACTCAGCAGTTAATACTTACAGTTAATACTTACAATAAACTCAGTCAAGATTCACCGTCACAAGATCCCAATGCAAAGAAACCTGTGAGTTAATTTCATTTCGCTGTTGTATTATTCAAACTTATTTTTTTATGTTAAACATTACATTACAATGCAGTGAAAGGCGTTATGAGTGACGCGGTATCGAAGAAAAATTTAAGGCATGGCGTCTAAATTGACAGATCAAATATGGCATTGACTTCAGTGATAGGCGAATTGCCAGGATTGCGAACTCGCTTTTAAGATTTCAAATTCTTGTTACTTTGCTATCAAGAGGTAAATAAACTAATCAATTAATATATCTTCATAAAATAACGAATAGTGATTGGTCATTCGTGGAATGGTTTAAACTAATTTATATGCGATTTTGTGAAATTTAGCTCATCTTCGCCCGATAAAGGCCCTCAATCAAATTACTTTTTGGAATTTCCGGAAAACACGAATACAGTGATTATTAGATTCACAGCCTGTCCAGTAGTTCATATTGTTATCATTATGGCTGTTGAAGGTTGTTTTGGCCGCCAACCGAAATTCAGTACACTAAATTGTATCGATCGACCCCAGCCCTCTCTCTACTTTTTCGCTCGCAGCTTTCGTTTTGCGCCGTTTCCCTGGAACAGGCAACTAGAAACTAAAAAATCGACAATGTCTTCGCACGTCCTTTTTGAATTTGTGCCAGCCTTTACCTGTATTTAACAGAAAAGTGAAATCGAGAGAAAAGCTTGGACTGACGACAGAATACTTGGCCGCGTATTTGCATCTCATTAAATTCAAATGGCTTCTTTTGTTTCTAAATGCTTCGTTTTAATATCTAAAAACTTCTGAAATCGCTTCAAAATCTCTTACTTTTTCGTACCATAATTAATCAGAAAGTTAAGGCGTTACCGCTAACGATTGTAAGATGGGAACGGAGAGCACAAAACAAAATCTGAGCGATTAACCTAACGAAGCGATTTTAAAAAAACACCGCAACGGTCGCTACACTTGCTTCTGAATCAGTAATTGTACATCAAAGTTTGATCAAAGCGCCGATTGCTGATCCAGAATAAACGGTAGAAATGTAATTAAAGTGGCTTTAGTAGTTAAATCTTGATATAATTACCTTCAAATTGATTTCCAGATCAGATCACCAACAACAGATCGATTTGCACTCACAGCCTCGATAGTTTTGTGCTGCGCTATTTTCAGTTCAAATGGTTTGACTGCCATACATACTGGCACGAAGCTCTTGGAAAGCAGAACAATAAAAAATAGCAAGTTGTTCAATGAGTGCTTTAGTATGGATTGTTCTATCGTGCAAATAATTATTACTCCCTGGAACTAACAATGTTCTCTTAATTGCATAAACTGCTCACTTTTCACGGACATTCGTACATATTTTAGCATCAGTGGCTCCAAACAATTCTTTGCGTGAAAACGTTACTTTCTCAAACAAAAGAGTAAACACCCATTGGTCATTTCAAATCTCAGGTGTGTGCGAAGATCAGTAAATGTGAACGATACTGCAATAGGCCTTATTCGTATTCCCCGACGGCCCTGGGACGAGAGCCTTCTGAACATGAATGCGAGGCTTATTCGGGGTACTTTGCTCAAAATTGCAAAGAAACATGGAAAATTGCGAATGGATTACCGAAAAACCTTAAAAATTATAAACGCTTTGAGGATCTAGAGCTAGACGGTGATCTGCGGGCTAGAGGAATACCAGTGTCAATCAGAAATAATTAGAAGATCTGGTAGAACTGACCAAGAAGGCTAACAAATTTACACTGAATCGTCGGGAACGGTTTCGAGTCAGCAATACTTGCGAAGTAAACTTCAACACCAGGTTATGTTTCCAGCTAATCTGTTATGTTTATTTTCAGTGTATATCCAACTTAAGCGAGGTATTAAACTTCCTTGAGGATATTTATATTGCTATTTAAGTAAGGGGTTCAGAAGAGGGAACTTGCTAAATTAAATTTGATCACGCACACATATCTCAGTAACAAACGTAAACAAAAGCTAGCGCTGTGATAACTTTTTTCACTGCAAGACCATGAAATGAGCGTGAAACGATTAACAGCATCACCTGAGCCAAATGAAAATCTAGCCTTTTACTCAAAAATTGTGTGTAGTTAGCTCCAAAACGAATTTGTAAATTGCTTTGTAATTTAGTGAGTTTTCCGATCTTAATGTGCGTGCGAGGTTTTAATTTGAAACATCCAGTTCTGCTTCAGACTATTTTCGTGGAAGAATATTAAATGATCATTAAATTATCGATATCCTCACTTGACTGAGCTGAGAAAATTATCTTTTATTCGAACATTCGATGATTTAGGGGCGAAAGGAATTTGGAAGTTTAGATCTTGTGATTTTGCCAGTTTGCTTGAACCGGCGTTCGAGAACATTAATTAATTAAATTTACTATTTCTCTTAAAGACGTTTCGCAGCAGCACAGAAAAATAGCAGTCAGAGTGTGAAAGAAATCAGTTCAGTGGAATTAAAAGCTATTCTTTTAACTAAACAATGAGAGCATTTAACAGCAAACGAATTTGTAAATAATTAATGCACCATTATTTCGTTCAGTTGTTTTTGTCCATATGCCGATCAAAATATGAAGTCAATACGCAGCATGCCTTCAGACATTTATTCTTACTTTTTTTTAAATAATAGCAATACAAATCTCTCCAAGTTAAGTCTATTGCCTCTGGCAAGTCGGATGTACAATCAAAACAAATATTAACAGATTGGGGTTATTACCTTGCGACTCGATGACTGACTTGCACTACCCCGATTCAACTACTTCAAGGAAATTTGTTAGTCTTCTCGGTCAGTTCTACCAGATCTTCTAATTTTTCTGATTGACACTGGTATCCCTCTAGCCTGCAGATCACCTTCTAGCTCAAGATCCTCAAAGCGTTTATAATTTTTAAGGTTTTTCGGCAACCCAGTCGCAATTTTCTATATGTTTCTTTGCAATTTCGAGCAAAGTACCCCGCATTAGCCTCGCATTCATGTTTAGAAGGCTCTCGTCCTAGGGCCGTCGGGGAATACGAATAAGGCCTATTGTGATCTGTTGGCCAGCAATTTTGATCGTAACGATTTCGAACGATTTGCTTTCAAATTTGCAAATATTTGACATGTAGAAAATTGGCGTTTAACGCAGGAAAAATGGTGAGAGAGCTGTACGCGAACGCAAAACGGGAGGCGCGCGGAGGTGATTTTATCTTATTATTGATTCGCTCGACATTCACCCCACCGATGTTTGCTTTACACAAGTCTTGTGCTCGCTCGCTGTCTATACAAAGAGGTGGGATGAGGAGGGGAGGGGGGATACTGGCTTATTTTCGAATGGAAATTATCGCTTTAAATCTAGATCTGTCCCGCAAATGATCCCGGCCCGCAAATGATCCCGGGACAGCAAATGATCCCCAAATTGGACCGCAAATGATCCCAGGACCGGAAATGATCCCCAAATTGAACCGTAAATGATCCCTTGACCGGAAACAGTCGCCCGACCGTCAACGATGGATTTGCGTGAACAGGGGATTTAACATTTATTTGAACCAGTTTTTTTCCTTTATAATACAACAATAACAAAAACAATTAACGCCAGAGAATGTACCGTATTTGAACGATTTTAATTCAAAACTGATATATCGATATAGCTGCTACATATGTACTGATTACTGACCTAAAACGCGACATAAAGTTTAACAATCCAACCAACAGAAATAAGAACTCTCTCTAAAAAAATATTTATTGCAGCGAAATGCTTTTAGCTGATAGCCATTTATTCACACGCATCACGCAGCGTTTGAAGTGACACATCGTCGCTACGATTTCTGCCCGGTTTTCCTTCGTTTCGCCCCACCAACTGCCCCTGGGTCTCCGAGGATGAAAGTGACAATGTCTAGACGAAAAGTCGCTAAAAATTCTAGAAGAAAGTTGAGTTTTGTTGCTTATTGCAATCACCTCCGCCTCTGTTCTTGAGCTACTTTCTTCAGGTCACTGAAAAAAAGTCTGACTCAGGATTGTGGCTACGGTTCGCGTAACTTTCAGTGCAGGGGGGAGATGATTGACAGTAAGAAATTTGCACGTGCAAAAGTGACAGCTCTACGTGTGCGGTATGCAAATAAATCTACCGAGAGACGCTGTGGTAATACCTCAATCGCTTACTGTAACGACTTAATATTTGCAAGAGCGAATTGTGAAGTAAAATGTGTTTACAAATAATGGTTTATAAACTACAAATGTGTCATAACCTCCAAAATTCGCACGTAGAAATTTTGTGCTCTTCCAAGGAAAAGGAAGCTCCTGTTTACCTTGGCAGCATTGTACAAAGTGGTTAATTAGATAACCTGCGATGCAGGCTTTCTTTTTTTCCGTTGACCCCTGCGCCGCGAGAAAAATAACGCCTGATCGCAGGTTATTAATTAGACAGCAGAGACATCTTCGAAGATTCATGTATATTTTTAAGATGCATTTTCTAAACGAAAAACTTAAATACCGTATTCACATGTTATTATATGGCTACAATAGTACGCGCGCTCTGATTGGCTGCTGAGCGGGCATTATTTTCTTGTAATGACCGGGCATTGTGAAAATTTTTCTCGGCTCGACGATTTTTTGAGTTGTGAGTAAAAGGTACTAGCAAGGGGGCAAAAAAAAAACCGACAAAATATAACTATCTTTTCAACAACTGAAAGAAAAATATAAGCATACCAATACTTCTTTAGTATGAGCCACGAAGAGAGCCACAGACAGCGAGAGCGACTTTTACCTCCAGTGTTTTTTCCCTTGATTATACTCTTCTTTTGAATAGTGCTTAAAGGCCATATAATAAATAACTTATTAACCTCGTCCGTTCGGTCATTACAGGGCAATCTCAGACCTCGACCTTGATGTGTATTGACCTCGCTTTCGCTCGGTCAATACATCAAAGCCTCGGTCTGAGATTCCCCTGTAATGACCTCACTCTCGGTTAATTAGCCTGCGAATACAGCCGCCTCTCATTCGCGTCCCGCAACGAAGAGCGAAACACGAAGAGTAAAATAAATAGAATAAATCGTGTTTAAAAATGGAAGCTCGACTTACATTTCAACATTTTTAAACACGATTTATCCTCTTTCAGTTGAACTGCACTGCATTTATATCTAATCTTTGTTTATTTCTGATGGTGTGAGGTATGTCTGCGAGGCCAGTTGATGAAACTCCTCGTCCTGACGAGTCCCTCAAAATGGCTGCAAACATGAAGATCTTCGAAATTGGGCAAGTTTACACAGCTGTAAATATTTCATTAAGACGATACCAAAAGGTTTTTTTCGATAGGAACATTTTCTATTACATCTACTTTTCGGCTGCGTTGGTTTGATTGAAGAAGACCGCCTCACCTTTTCAAAAATAAAGTTTGAACCTGAGCCGTTTTCAAGTGTTTCATCAAGGTGTGTGATAGGGGTGTCATTAATGTTTTGCTGCTAGCTTGATTCGAGCTCAATGTTCGTGAAAGTTGATGTGATAAATTAAAAAGACATAATTTAACAGGCTGTAGTGTTTGTTTGGTACAGAAGTTGTTAGTTCTTTTTTAATTAATTTTCAAAGTTGTGGTAAATTTAAGCCTTGACAGTGGTCGTTACAAGTGCTCGTTCGGGTGAACCGAAAATCCTTAAAAACTCGAAAAAAATTAATGATCCGGTCAAGTGAATTGTGTTTTTAGTATAAGTAAATGAAAGTCTTGCAACACACTAGAAAAGAGCGAAATCTATTTAACAAGCCAGGTCGGGCAGACCACTATTACAGACACAGCCTCTTAAGAATGACCTTTCTTGAGACACAAGCTCTTTTTAGTAATTTGATAAAATATAGTCTTTTGTTGGCCTTCTTTATGATTTCCGTAACGTGGTTATTCCAATGCAACGTATCGGTGATGGTGACACCTAATACCTTAAAACTGTTGACCAAATCTAGATCTAAACTATTAATCGAAATGGGAGCAAAAGACTGTTTAATTTTCTTAAAGTCTTTTGTTAGCTCTTTGCACTTGTCCACATTAAGTTGGAGCTTGTTGCAGCGCGACCAGAGAGCTACCGTGTCCACACCTTCCTTCCTGCTTCCACAGTTTGTTTATTTATCATACCATATATACGCTAAGACCGCGCCAAGGCACCTAAGTTCGTTTTTAATACCCCAAAAAATCCCCTATTTAAATGTAGAAATTTTCAAAAATAATACGACTTATTTAATTTTCACAAACATTTTTCGACGGTACATCCGTCATCGTCAGTGTAACGGTTATGAAAGTTTACAGTGATTTAATTAAAACGTGCCTGTTATCATACGTTACATTGCGTTGGAAAGCAATACGCTAAATCAATGATAGTAAAAGGATCTTTTACTATCCACGGATAAATTTCGAAGTTAACGGAATTAAAAAAAAAAACGCGCGCGCGTGCAACTATAGGGAAAGTGTCAAATTGATGTGTTTGACCTGTTGATTGGCAATTCTTGAACCTTTTGCGGCGGTTTTAACATCTCTCAGGTGTTCTTTTTTCCTGGTATTGAAGGCTCTGCCCGTCTCACCAATGTAACACCATGAACACTCAGCACAAGGAATTTTATAGACAACGTTTGCCTGCGATTCCAAAGAAGGTCAAAATTTTGGAGCCGGGAACTGTTGTTGGAGGGTGGTCAGTGGTTTGTTTACTACTGTGATATCGTGCTTTGACTGCTTTTTGAGGACACAGGTCAGAGGTTCTATTACGTCTTTAATGTATGGCAGAGAGGCGAATGCCTTGTGTGATTCGGGCGCCTCGACCATCTTGAAAAATGTTCCAACAAGTTCCTCCGGGGACAACACTGTCGAGGGTCGGGTTTTGTTAGAGTGGATGTTTTTAATGAACTTCGATGGGTAACCATTAGATTCAAGACATGTTTCAAGTGCTGAATGAGCTCGGTTAAGTTCTCGTTGTTTTCCTTCGGAAGAGTTGGATAAATTTAGGGCTCTGTGTAAAAAAAGTTGCCGCCGTGCTGGCCTTGTGTTTATTATCATGGCGAGAATTATAATCTAGATATCTGTCTGTGTGCGTGGGCTTTCTATAAACATCGACAGCGATGGCACAATTTCTTCGGGTGACTAGGGTGTCGAGAAAAGAGATCTTTCCATCACATTCAGTTTCGATGGTGAAAGAAATGTCAACGTCGATTGAATTTAATGTTCATGGAAAGCTGACACATGGTCTTTTTTGAAGATACAGAAGCTGTCGTCGACATACCGTTTCCAGATTTAAGGAGAAACGGATGAACTGTTAATCGCACTTTCCTTGATCTCTTCCATACAGAGATTGGCCACGACAGGGCTAACTGGACTGCCCATTGCGCGCCCGTGTACTTGTTTATAGATTTTGTCGTTGAACATAAAATAATTCTTGGACAGGGTAAATTGGAGGAGTGATATTATGTCATTTATGTCCAAATTTGTTCTCGATGAAAGAGAAGCGTCTTGTTTAAGTTTGTTCTTGATATAAATACATGCTTTATCGACAGGGATCGCGGTGAACAGAAATACGGCATCAAAAAAAACCAGGACTTCATTCTCATCAATCTTGATGTCAGAAACTTCTTTGGAAAACTGCAAGGAATTGGCAACAGAATATCCGTTACGATTTTGAAGCGGAGATAGAATATCTGTTAGAAACTTGGACGTGTTATAGAAAGCTGAGCCGATGCAGGTGACGATAACAATTAAACTGTCCTCTACCTGGACAGTACAACATTCTTTTTACTAAATATTCTTAGTTATTAGCATTTTTATTTCGCAACTTCACACACCGCATTTTTTACCTTTTTACATTTTACCCGTCGAAGGCTGTAGTTTAAACAGCCGAAAGCTCGTATTTTTAAAGTTTTTAAGTCAGAGATCGAGATCGTTTTCAAATTTTATAACCTTTTTCTTGGTTAAACTTGGATTCGTTTATATTTCTCGGGCATCATTGCTGTTTCAAAATATCTTTTCTATTTCCATCTGTGTTACATACGAAAGTTGTTTGTGTACACACAGGTGTCGATGGAAACAATACGATAAAATTTATGAACTACTTTTGTAACCGCTCTTTTTGAAAATAGTCTCGCTGGATTGTACTACACACTATTAAAATTCTGTCTAATTTTTCTATCAAACTTTACTTGTTTTACTAATTTCTCGCATGTTTTTTAGTTGCAATATTTAATTGCTTTTGTATTTCCTTCACACTTCGCACAAAGGTGCAAAACCAACTTGAGCATTGATGCCTCATGAGATATGTTTGCGTCCCGTCCACGTACGTTTAATGATATGGATCATTTTTACTTAGAAGACGCCCACGTACTTGAATTTCGCAACCAATTTCATGTAACACCTATGTCATCCTAGAATTTCAACAACAACCTTTCCTGTAAATCTTAGCACTACTCTTAACTATTATCTTGTAAACATGTTCCTTTTTAACCGTATAATGCTCGCGCGCTCTTATTTGGATCAAACATACTTTTTACAGTAAAAAAATTTAAGAAAGAATAAATCACTCGCAAGTAAACTTGTTCGAAGGGTTCATGTCAAAGGTGGCGTGCGACGCAGCCGCACTTGATTATAGAACGTACTGCGCATAAACTTACGTAAACCTAAATTTGTAAGTTTAGTTTTTGACAGCTGATTGACAGCTTGAGATTGGTCCAAATAAAAGGGCGCGCGCCAAATCCTTTCCTCAGAATATAGAATTAGTAAAGAATTACAATAGAGTTAATACAGAAGAGTTGTAATAGCCGGTGACTCCCTTAAAAAAAGCAAGTTGGAACCTGTAAAAGAAGCTGTGATCGAGTGTTGAAGTTGAGGGCGCTAATCCAAAGAAACAGAAAATAGTGTTCATGTTTTCTTCCTTGTACGTCGCATATGCAAAGAAAATGTGATAATTTCCATCCGTTACAAAGTAGATAGTACCGGAAGTGGAGTTGCATTTTTGCATTTGACCGCTGTGAATTGATGGGCATTCACTCCAACCTCGTTCCCAGGGCTTTTCCCTTGGTGATTTGAAATCACCAAGGGAAAAGCCCTGGGAACGAGGTTGCATTCACTCAAGGCTCGAAATTGATGGTCACGCAGTGTTGCGTTACTATTTAGGAGCCCACAGTCTTAGTGAACATGAGTCCGCATTGAAAAATTGAATTGACCAACGGACATTGTATTTCTTCTTCTGGCTCGTAATGAGTTAATAGTTTGAAAAGATATGGCTGTTGTGTGTGCCGAAGAGAACTGGCAGACGAAAAGATCAACCATCAGAAATAGAACGGCGTTTGTTTTTAATAAGGAGCTGTTAAGCGACGTGAAATTTGTTGTACGAGCATCTGGCGACAGTGAGTGCAAGCGAATGAAGATTGTCATTCCAGCTCACAAGTTTGTGCTTGCAATCAGCAGTCCTGTGTTCTTTGCCATGTTCTATGGTCAAACGGCGGAGACTAAAGATTCTATTGAACTGCCTGACTGTGAATACGAGAGTCTCTTTGAGGTGTTCCGTTTCTTATACAGCGACGAAGTGAATTTGAGCGGAAATAATGTTTTGCAAGTGCTGTAGTTGGCGAACAAATATATGGTGCCTTCGCTCGCTGAAATGTGTAACGAATATCTGCGAGACAATTTGAAAGCATCAAACGTGTTTTGCTTTTTGCCGCACGCTCAGAAAGTTGGAGATAAAGATTTAGAAGATCGATGCTGGAAAGTGATTGACAAGAAAACAGAAGAAGCTTTGACTTCAGATGAATTTGTTACAGTCGACCGTTCCCTTGTCGAGTCCGTTGTGAAGAGAGAAGGGTTGAATGTGAAGGAGGTTGTATTGTTCAAAGCAGTTGATCGCTGGATCATAAAAGAAATGGAAAAGAAAGGAATAGATCCCGGGGTCTTGATACGTCGCGGGTTTTTTATAGCTCTGAGAGTTATAAAACGACAAATCATTGGCGAGGAAATCTTTCATGCCATAAGATTTCCTTTAATGTCGGCGACGGAATTTACCTCAGTTGCTTTTCAGTCTAACCTTCTTTCCGTTCAAGAGATTAGCGACATGATGCAACACTACAATGGTGTATTGACATATTTACCATTCAATCAAACTCCAAGGATTCGTATCAGTTCTTGTGTGAGATTTAAAAAATTTGATCCGCCAGGTAAGCGTGGTTCCTGGTGCAATTTGTGGAACTGTAGCGGGACAACCGCTGATCGCGTAAATTTTAGTGTCAACAAGCCCATCAAGTTACATGGAGTCCAGCATTTTGGTTCTCAGGGTGGCGAGTACAAGGTTACCACTGAAGTTAAAGATGCCACAGGTGGATCTTCTCTGGTGAAACATACAGGATCCTATGCCTCAAAAAAGGACGAGACTGATTTGCATTCTTATCACGGCTTTGATGTTCTGTTTGATCGTCCAGTTTGTCTAGTGGAAAACAAAGAATATCAGTTAGTCTCCCTCATTAGGGGTCCTTCATCATGGTATGGAAAGGAAGGGCGAGCTTCTGTAGAGTGCCAAGGAGTAAGATTCAACTTCTGTACTTCAGCTGGGAGCAATAATGGCACCACAACAAAAACGGGCCAGTTTCCCGCCGTACTTTTTAATTAAAAAGCGGTCACTTCACATTTGTATCAGAAGTTGAAGGGACATGGTCAACGTTCACGTTTTGAAAAAAGTCCACCTTAACCCGAAATCAAAATACGCGTAGAGAACCTTCAGAAATCTGCTTCAATCTTCTCAGTGTTTTCTTTTTTTCTTCTAAATTCTCCCATTTAGTGAAACACTGAGAAGATTGAAGCAGATTTCTGAAGGTTTGATTTGAAAAAAATCTACAGTGGTCTTTTTTCAGAACGTGAAACTAGTGTCCAGGTCAGCGCGGTAAGAACGCTGACCATGTCCCTTTAAGATAGCAGAAAAGACTACTCTCTTGTAAAAACAATCAGGATACTATGCTAAGAAAAGGACAATAAGACTTATGAATATTACGGCTTTGATGTATTGTTTAATCGCCCAGTTTGTTATGTTTAGATGAAAATAAGAAGTACAAGTTAGTGTGGCTTATCGAGGGTCCTGTATCATTACTTGTAAACGAAGGGCAAGCATCTGTTCAGTGCGATGGGGTACGATTCACTTTTAGTTCCTCAAAAGCTAGCTCTAATTATATTTCTGTGACGTATGGCCAGTTTCCTGTTTTTTTTTTATTTTTAGCTAGTTTTGTTTAAGCTAGATTTTAAAGGCATAGAAAGTTCTAACGTTCTTGAGAAGTTTTCCGGTCACATGTCCGGTCTGTTGTTACAGTCAAAACCATTCATGTCTTCTTTTTCCAATAATCAGTTAAGATATCAATGTGTTAAATTAATTCGTTTAAGTTTCTTCTTTGCGTCACTTCGAATTAAACTTTATCACATGCAAAAGCAATTCAATCGTTATATTAACGTAGTTGTTAGCTATATAGCATACCTGTTGTAGGTTGTACGTAGGTGTTGTCTCGCGCCCTGTCAAATAGGTTTGCAATTTAGGTATTGAATTAAATTTAAAATGTTCACTTGTATGCTAAATTAGTACCCTTAATAAACAGAAGGTTTCCCCAACCACTCCGCCGAGCATCTTTCCTATTTTTAAATTTACATACAATTGTATTACTAATGAGAGAACATTTCGATACACAATTAGGTATAAAAATTAGCGAAAAAAGCCCCGACGTTTCGAACTCATCTTGAGTTCATTAACAAGCAGATAAAATAAAAATAACGGTCGAGTTAAAGTTTAATTAACAATTAGACTACGAGCCCGAGTTTTCTATGAGCGAAGAACTCGGGCTCGCCACGAGGGCGATCTTTTTTAGTAGAAACCTAAAGGATGCAGTCTAAAACCTATAATTTGTGCACTTGAAGAAAAAATCAAGAAAATTTACCGCTTTAAGAGCTACGCGCACGCGAGTAAACCTGATTGCGGATTTCCAATAGAACACAGCTGAGTTTCTACTAAATGCAAATAGAGGCCAGGTGATAGAGTATATTAGAATATTTAAAAGAAGTGTTTCGTGGTCATTAGCGTTCACAGTGTCAGTGCGTGCTGCATTTAATTAAAAAAATACTTTCGCACGTATTGAGTCCGACTGCGTGTTTAGTGCCAGTTTTCTCCCACGAATGAGATCATTCTGTTAACTAAACAATCCAGTTTCCAAATATATTTGGCATTTCTTTAAATCGTAAAACATCAATTTGTTTTTGGGTTCTTGAGCTTTATAACATCCGTTTGAGTTGTTCACATGAAACCGCAAAAGACTCCTTTGACGTGAAAGACTAGGCTTTTGATTATTGTTTTTTTGGTTTTTTTGATTTTTTTTTTTTTTTTTTTAAATTTTTTTTTTTAATTTTTTTTTTTTTTTTTTTTTTTTTTTTTTTTTTTTTTTTTTTTTTTTTATTTTTTTTTTTTTTTTTTTTTAAAAATTTTTTTTAAAAAAAAAAAATAATTTTTTTTAATTAAAAAATGAAAGACGGTATGCACGGTTCAGCATGGTTTTCAATAGAGAGCTCAAGTACCCACTTAACCTCGATCATCAACTCGACAATTGCTACGTTTGTCAATTCTGTGGTGAAATCTTTGAGGCTGACCGAGAAACAAACAGACCCGTGCGGATTACTCTACCTTTCAAAGATCAGAAATCCGCTGACGCAGTACGCAAACAGCTGAAAGATCTTGGGGAGAAAATTGGAACTGAGCTACAACCGGTTTACTCAAGTGCTAAGATCGGCGACAAGCTGAAGTTACAAGAGGAGAAGCCTGCTTTGGTGAACAATTAGTGCGTTGTTTATCCATTTAAGTGTGATCAGTGTGACACAACATCTATATTAGCGCATAGAGGAGCATAAAACCTCAGTTATTGGCAAGCACTTTAAAAAGAAATCTACGTTGTCGTGAGTCCTGACATAACAAAGATGTTTTCCGTTTTAAAGAAATGACAAGGGAAACCGGATTGTTTAGTAAACGAAATGCTTCTCGTTCGTGAGAGAAAACCAGCACTAATTAAACACCTGACGCAGTCGGACTCAATACGTGTGAAGTATTTATTTAATCAGATGCAGCACGCACTGACACTGTGAACGCTAATGACCGCGAAACACTTCTTTTAAATATTTTAAGGAGGCTCGATGTAGTTTTCTTAGCCGAAGGGTGGTTGTTTTGAAAATTAAAATTATCTAGGAAGCCAATGTTCGATTTTTGCCAAAATACACCATAATGATCAAATATGACCAAATTTTAATTTTTTACCCGTCACTTTGTCACAAAGGTTACCATAGCAACCATTGACGTTTTCTTTTGTTCTCAAACAAGCTTGATTTTCTCGAAATCTAGATTGACTCTTGGTATTCATTTTTTGATATATTCAAGTATAGTAGATTTACTACCTGTACACAAAATTTTAGGAAAATCTGTAAGAAAATCTGTAAGTAAGCTCATTTGCATAATGTGCATGAAATACTCGCATAAGCACGAAATGTTCGAAGTCGCTGTGGGAAAGGAAGATAAAAAGTGCAAGGTATTTTTATATTTCTATGCTTCCTAACATCTGTTTAGTAGGATTCAGTTGGAATTTAGAATGGTCTGGTCTGGACTCGTGAAATAAAGGCCGGCGAAGACACCATACTTTTGCATGTTTACAAAAAGAGATCTAAGGGTTGCTAATATTAAAATTTTCACGGACCCGTAAATCAAAATGTATCAAAATTAACATGCGTTTCCAACCTTTGAAGGACCACTTAACTTAGGAATAATAATAATAACTTGGTGCGTTTGGTTGTTTTTGAGCGGCGAGCTCGTCAACTTATGAAATTTCTCGTTCTGGCCAAGCTCAAAATTAGGCCTTTTGCAGCCTTCACTGTTGAGAGCTCTAAAAAATTTATTTTAACGTATTTCCAAAAACTAAAGTCGTTGCATTTACTTACAACCTAAGATAGTTCACTGGGCAAAGTTTGAGGGAAAACTTTTTTTCGACCCGAAATGCGATGGACCGCTTTAAGAGAAACTGCCACACAGTATTTTCCCCGGAAACAGTAAACATTAAAAAATTGGCTCATTTAACAGCAATCAATAACGTACAATTATGGGCAAATAACACTAAACACTAAACTTCATTCAGACCCTCTTTCAAGGTCGGTATTAAAGTTAATATACGTAGTAACACAAACTAGAAGCGATGAACATGGAGCTCTACATACACAAAAAGTTATCAATAGACTGTTCAACTTTTTAAGTGGTATAAATAGGATATTTAGCTGAAAAGAAAGGCGGGAAACTGGCCAGTGTTTTTTGTGGTTCCATTAGATCCCATTACTGCTCCCAGCTGAAGTACGAAAGTTGAATCGTACTACTTTTAGAAAACACTCTACAGAAGCTTGCCCTTCCTTTCCATACCGTGATGAAGGACCCCTAGCCTGATTAGCGATACTAACTGATATTCCAGACGAACCGGACGATCAAACAGAACTTCAAAGCCGTGATAAGAATGCGAATCAGTCTCGTCCTTTTCTGAACACCCCTCTGAAAGAGGGGAGACACCCCCAAAAACGACACCTTGCAAACGGTTAGAAAGGTACGATTCAAGCCACTTCAAGTTCCTGTGGCACCAAGACTGGACTGTAGACGATGAAGTAAGATTTTGTGGTCCACCGTGTCGAACGCTACACTGAGGTCAAGATGTACTATGAGTGTCACATGCTGGCGGTTCATATTCATCAGAATATCGTTCTGGACATTGAGTAAAGACTTCTGAACTGTATCGAGAAATTGAAGCCAAACTAATGGAAATTAAGGGCATGGAGGGGATCAAAAGGGCATCATAAGCCTCAGATATGTACAAGAACATATGACAGCAAACAACATCTGATTTCACACGCGGACAAACACGTAGCCTGCGAGCAGGCTCTCTATTTGGGGGAAACGTGAATATATTATTATTGAACTCCTCGAGCGCCGAAGGCGCGATCCCGCGAGTGCCGAAGGCGCGAGTGCGTGGGCGAAGCGAGCCCCCAGAGGTCGCGGGCTCGCTTCGCTCGCTCAGCGGTTCGCATCGCTCGCCAACTCGCGCCTTCGGCACTCGCGCGATCGCGCCTTCGGCGCTCGAAGAGTTCAATATTCACTTTGCCCCCGATAGAGAGCCTGCTCGCAGGCTAACAAACACGTGTGGGCTTTCACGCACGGCGGGGAGCGTCCGCTGTACGGGACCTCGTTGATTTGAGCCTGCACTCACCTTGCCTAGCGGATTTTTACAACGAACGCCCCACGGGGAACCTCTGTTCGGAACTTCTGCGGAGGAGGAGACAGAGCATCTGGCGTCCCAAACTTGTGGAACAATTGTACCCAATCAAAGTCGTCATAGGTTTTCATAACTTCCTCTTGTTTTTTTTGTTTTTTTGCTTTCTTTTTTCAGACCGCTTTTCTTTTTTCAATTGTATGTATTGTATTCAAGATGTTCCAGGTACTTTCTTGTTAGACATTCCTCCACAGCAAATGTTTTTGAAAACAATCCAATAGACTCTGCGTCATCCAATGCAAGTGTCCCATCTTCAGATTTCTTTTTAATTTGCGCTCTTGGCTAATACGGAATCATCGACATCCCTTTGCGAAGCACTTAAAGTAACAGTAGGGGTCTTTTCAAAGGGCAAGTAACACAATTCTGGTAGAGCTTCGTGATCTGGCATTGGCCTTGGAACAGTAGAGCTCTCCCACCTGTACATGTTCTTCCATAAACGTATTTATTTTCTTAAAGTATGCAGATCCTGGTATGTCTTTCTTCTTTGAATCTGGTGCCGGAACAAACTGGCGTAGTTGTTCTGTGTTGAAGAAAAACTGCAGGGGCGGATCCAGGGGGGTGGATTGGGTGGCTAGCCACCCCCTTGATCCACCAGAAAAATTAAAATAAACACATTAAAATAGAAAATAAGGACAATGAAACTGGGTAAGGTGAAAAAAGTGTTACTGGGTAATATGTTTAGCTAAAGTAAATTTGACATATTTGTTAACATCCACCTTCCTTAGCCAGGCGGCTGTTCAAAGTTAAGGACGGCCACTTTTCCAACATAGGAGATTTTCGACATCCTGTTTTACGAACTTCTGTGTTTAATGTAACAAAACATTTGTGTATAATTTTAAAACATTTTACCTTTCAAGAGTTGTTTTAGCCTTGCTGGCATGATTTTCTTCTTCATATTAATCTTTTACGCGAGTTTTCTTACCGTTTTCTTCG
The DNA here is from genome assembly GCF_052425735.1 of Oculina patagonica. Classification (NCBI taxonomy): domain Eukaryota; kingdom Metazoa; phylum Cnidaria; class Anthozoa; order Scleractinia; family Oculinidae; genus Oculina; species Oculina patagonica. The sequence goes on from NC_135759.1 coordinate 6,569,477, forward strand.
CAGCAACCGCTGTTCTAAAAACATTGACTTACCAAAATGTCCCTTGGCCACTTTGCCAAGAGCTTAAAATTCCACGCACGTGGGGAGCAAAACACGCATATCTGTTCTTTCGTGTAAGTTCGTGGCTTGTCAACTTTAAATTTCAATCACTGTTCATAAGAACTAGAGTTTCTGTCCCAAATTATAATTCAAGGTAAGTTGAGGAAAGAATAATTTTGCCAAATTATCAAGGAGAAACAACGGTTTAATAACTTAATTGAAATTGTTTAAAGCTGCTCAGAATGGGAAATCACGTCTTACAGGCTTCAATTTTTCAAGATTTCGAGGGGGCATGCCCCCATACCCCCCTAGGGGAAAGGAGCCTACGGCCCCATGAAATGGTCTCAGGCCCGAAATATTCGATTTCCCACTTTCAAAAACCTGTCTAAAGGCCTGATACCCCATCCCCCACCCCATAAAAAACTGGAGCTTAAACAAGATAGTAAAAAAAAATCTTGGTAAACAGCCACCCCCCTTTGAAAAATCCTGGATCCGCCCCTGAACTGTGCATTCTTGTGTGGAATCAGAAATGATTGTATGTAATCTCCAGCTGGACTAGTACTCTTTGAGCCACAGTTCTGGGCAACGGTCCACGCACTTTGTTCCATTGGCAACTCATCGCGTTGCCACAAGATATTAGCATAACCCAGCTGCCGTCTATTGCAAATCGCGCAATCTGATTGGCTACACAGGTGCCTTTAGGGCTTTCCACAAGTGCTCCAGATTTCCCAAAAAGTTGCCCATAATTTCTCAAAACGTTGCTCAAAAGTTGCGCCAAAAATCCAAAAAAGTTGCTTCTGATAACAAAAGTTGCTCGAAAGTTGCTCCAAAAAATCCAAAACGCTGCTTCTAGTCAGGAGAATTTCTTTAAATATATGCTTATTTCCCTTTGAGGGTTAGATTTCTTAGCAGTTTTATGCAATTACACGGCAAAAGAAGTATCTTAATAACATATTACGAGGAAAATTTGTTAAATAACAAGTATTTACAGCAAAAGAAGTATCTAAATAACATCTTCAGGGAAAATTTGTTAAATCAGTAACAATTTGTTTAACTGTTATTCAGATGTTCCTCGGAATTCTTCGGCAAACTTCGTTAATCTTCGGAAACGTTCGTATTGCCTTTGAACAACATTCGGATAACCTTCGGAGATCTTCGATCTGGAAATTGCCCAAAATGCAACAAGTTGCTCGAGAGGAAAAAAGTTGCTCGAAGGGGAAAAAGTTGCTCGAATCCGGCCTGATAAGTTGCCAAAAAGTTGCCGAGCAACTTGTGGGAAACCCTAGGTGCCTTCTATCGATCGTAAGACGGCTCGGTGCACGCGCTCAGTTTTTTTTTTTGCGTAATTTTATCAACAAAACATTCAAAAAATCAACTTTAGCTATATTTTGTGCTTAATAGATCGGCAGCTTGGTTATGCTAAAACAATTAGACGGCTTGCTCTCGGTTTCTATCGACTTTGATATCAGCCGATAGAAACCTCAAGCTCGCCGTCTAATTGTTAATTAGTATGAAGCCAACAGACCTCAAGGGTGTAAAATATAGAATTGCACAACTGCAAAACTTTATGGAAAAAGTTCAGAAATTAAGAAATTCTGTGCATTTGCAAAAGCTGGCAATTAAAAAAACTTAAATCTTAAAAACTTAAAATCTGGTCAAGAATGTTCCCATAAATTTGAAATGTTTTGGGTTTCTCGCAAGCCTCGAAACAAAAATACTGGAAAGCTTAACAACAATGCGAACCCTTGAAGATAAAAACAAGAGGTTATACCCAGTTGGCAAAGGAGGATCTGCATTCGAAAAGAGAAGGCAAAGAGAAAATAGAACCAAATCAAAAAAGCGCCGAATTGAGTGTGAGAAAAAAAGTTTTCAAAGAGTTTTTTCTCTAGCTGTTGCAAGTTCCGTGTTCATGTTCAAATAAAGATAAAAGAGTTGAATTTTATTTCCTAAATAAAGATGCCATATCAAAAATGGGGAAAAGGGATGTCAAACGGCTTAAATTACTTTTTCTTGAAACCCTAATTTAGAAACAGACAGTGACACAAATACTGAGGATGACTTCACTGATGATGATTTTACTGATGCAGACTCAACGTCGCGTGCAATGTTTTATAGGTTGTTGACACAATCTTGTTAAAACAGCTAGCCATAATGGTATCGTTTAGGGTTACACACGAAGAAATATACAAATACAAATTCTCTTTTTAGAATTTTGGTATCTTTAATTATCTCTCTAAGGGGTCTGTCACTGTGCCCCTGGCGAGAATGGCAGACTTTCTGAGCTTTCATGACAATCTACTCCGATCCAAGGAAAACTTATTAGTGAGCTCACTATTATAATTTCTTCAATTTAACTTACAATGGTAATTTACCTAAGCGTAAATTTTAATAGGGACAACAGATCACTACTTAGCAAACCACCATAGCCACTCATTGCGTCGGTTACTTGCACAAACATAACTATTAGGACTTTTTTCTTTACCATCTAGTCAGTAAACCCTCTAGTCAGTCAGTCTCATGGATGGTTTTCTGCACTTTCGACTTTCGTCTGCTCAGTCTGTTTGTTCAGACCTTTTACGTGCTTATGCACATGTTTGGCTGTTCACTCGGCAGTTCATTCGAATCGTTGTTTCTGCAGTCTTCATATCCGTTACTTACATGAACACTAAAAGCCGAAATATTAAAACCTACAGAGTTCCGAAACTTTTTGGTTTTAATATCGTAAATGGCATGCCACAGCGTTGGAACTATTCCTTCGCTTAGGAAAATCAAAATAACGAATTAAGTGTGAGAGAAAAGTTTTCAAAGAGTTTTTTCTCTAGCTGTTGCAAGTTCCGTGTTCATGTTCAAATAAAGATAAAAGAGTTGAATCTCATTTCCTAAATAAAGATGCCATATCAAAAATGGGGAAAATGGATGTCAAATGGCTTAAATTACTTTTTGTAAAAAAAAATTTCACAAAAGAAGCTATTGAAGTTTGTAATACTTGAAACCCTAATTTAGAAACAGACAGTGATACAAATGACTTCACTGATGATGATTTTACTGATGCAGACTTAACGTCGCGTGCAATGTTTTATAGGTTGCTGACACAATCTTGTTAAAACAGCTAGCTGCCCATGAGGTCTGCCCAGGAGGGGCAATAAGGAGCAGTTTTATTCCAAGTCATTTATTTATTTATTTATTTATTTATTTATTTTATTGCAATTACAAAAAGAACATTAATTACACAGTAAAGTTACATACAATTTAGGAATAGGAAAAAAGAAAAAAAAATTATAATGAAAAAAAAAATAATAATAATAATAAAGTTAATTAATAAATATGATAATTACAATTCACTATTACAATTCTCAAGTTATTACACACACAAAGATAGCCTTAAGGATAGTAACATTTGAAATAATAACAATAATACATATTTATTATATAGGTTTAATTATCCATTTTTTATTAAAATATTCTTTTTTTGTGATTTTACTTTCTATTTCATACTTAATTTTAATTTTGGCTTTAAACCCCTCAATTTTAGGAAGGGTTTGACTTCTTCTGCAGTCCCACAAGAACAATTTTCCAAGAATTATGAAGTAATTTAATAGATCAAGTAAAGGGCATTTTCCCGTAAATATTCCAAATAAAACATCTTTTAGGGAGAGGTGGATTTTCTGTTTTGATAGTAGGTGCCAGTATGATGCAAAATATGTCCAGAATTGTCTAGTGTGGGAACAGTTATAAAAGAAATGATTTGAGGTTTCTGACTCGTTTTTGAAAATGATGGGGATACTCGTCGTCTCGCTTAGGGGCTTAAATTTCGGATTTTTTGGTTTCGCTTTGGGTGTTCCAGGCAAAACGCTAATATTTTTAGCCATAATGGTATCGTTTAGGGTTACACACGAAGAAATACACAAATACAAATTCTCTTTTTAAAATTTTTGTATCTTTAAGCCATCTAACATAGCTTGAGCCACGCCCAGATTGGTCTCTTTTAGGGGTTCCTTTCAAAATTTCCGACGAGCATCCCCCTCCCTATAATCTGGGAGCCCCCCCCCCCCCCCCCGAGCAAACTATCTGCAGCTTATAAAACAAGAAGCTCGAGAAGCTTAAAATCGGGCGCTAAATAATTAGCTATCTGTTTTGACTTGAAAGGCAGGGTACAGTACAGTAAAAATCACTGGAAAAACAGTCACTTAAACCTATTCAGGCCGGGGGGAGGGGAGGCCCGCGGCTTTGGACGCTTATACTTTTTTCAAGATTCAACCAAACGCTGCCAAACTTTGCGCGTTTATCTAAAATTTATCTCGAAATAATTTGGTAGGATTAGTTATTGTGCCAGTAACTTGAAATCACCATGGCAACGTCATTTTGACAGGCTTGTTTTCCCAAATTTGAATTTTTCGTGTTTCTATTTAATAATGAAAATCTGGAATGTTTTCAAGATTGCATTATTACTTAATGACATAATGGTCTCAAGTTATAAAAATATATTTCGAATATATTTTTGAACTAGACGTCTAGAAAATATAAATTTGTAACACTTAGCAAAGTGCAGCCTTTTCGCAATAGTTAATAAAGGCGGGGTTTTTACCTGAAGACCAATTTTTCCAACGCTTTAGGTGGCTGACGCATTTCAGTATTTTCCAGCCCTTTCACTTTAATGGAACAGTATACAACTCCTAATCAGGTAACTACTATTGTCAAAAAAATGATCACAACTTATTGACCAATGATTAGGTATTTGTTTCATAACATTACTGTAATAGCAACTGGTGAAGAATAGTAGTACTGACTCAAAGTATAAGGGCTGGAAAACACTGAAAACCATTTCAGCCGCGTTTCAAGGAATCCAGAAAAGCTTAGAATTTGAAGTTAAAAATTGGTGGACGGACACCAAACAGTCCCCTAGCTGACAACCTGGAGTGCTCTTGCGAGGGGGTCAACTGTTTGGTGGTGTTTCCATTTTTTTCTTCAATCCCTTCTTTAAATCTCTTAAAATTTCATTCAAACTCAGGTAGAACCCCACCTTAAGTTTGTTAAGGTGGGGTGTCAAATACCCTAGGCAAATAATCATAAACTACAGTAAAAAATGCAGCAAATAAAACTAGTGTTATTGATAACTTTCATTGATCATCACAATTGGCTTTAAGTATCATACAATTATAACTGCTTTAAGAAATGGTTCGTTTTTAAAGGCAAACATCAAACATACTGATGCTTCTGTCTTTTCAGGCCTTGTATGGCTCGGCCTCCTTCTTCTTTCGCTTACGCAGTGGCTTACGTCTGCGACGCAGGCTAATTAAAAATTCCCGTCGACCAAATCAGCAAATGCACCCATCTGTTATAAAAAGTTCAATATAATAGCTCTACTTGATAAGTACCTGGCAAAAATACCGTATTTATTCGATTTAGCGCCCAACCTCGAATAAGCGCCCACCCTGAAGGTAGAAAAAGTTAATAAGCGCCAGCCTCGAAAAACCGCCCACCCCCACCACTCTAAATTGAGGGCACAAGAGGAATTTCGATTATTGTTGAAGTTGAGATAAAAATTGACTAACTACTATTAAATGACTATCCTGAAAACCGATTTTTTTTTTAGCTTTTTTACTGAAACTTTTAATGAATGTTTAATTTCAGCTTTCGTACACCTTCACATTTAGGTATTATAATTGTTGTTTTCTTGCAAAATAAACGTGCTACTTGCTTAAAATGGTGAAAATTTAATAAGCGCCCAGCCTCGAATAAGCCGTAGATACGTCATGTAGTTAACAGATAGTGGTTTGACTAAACCCCATATAAGGAATATATAGAAGAGGATACACAGCACTAAACAGCTGTACATGGCCATACAATAGCCCTACATAGCCCTACATAGCCCTACATAGCCCTACATAGCCCTACATAGCCCTACATAGCTATACATAGCCCTACATAGCCCTACATAGCCGTACATAGCCGTACATAGCCCTACATAGCCCTACATAGCCGTACATAGCCCTAAATAGCCCTACATAGCCCTACATAGCCCTACATAACCGTACATAGCCCTACATAGCCCTACATAGCCGTACATAGCCCTACATAGCCCTACATAGCCCTACATAGCCCTACATAGCCCTACATAGCCCTACATAACCGTACATAGCCCTACATAGCCCTACATAACCGTACATAGCCCTACATAGCCCTACATAGCCCTACATAACCCTACATAGCCGTACATAACCGTACATAGCCCTACATAGCCCTACATAGCCGTACATAGCCCTACATAGCCCTACATAGCCCTACATAGCCCTACATAGCCCTACATAGCCCTACATAGCCCTACATAGCCCTACCGATTTACGATTGTATTGATGATTCTGAGCTTAAGATTCTATTAAAATAGCAAACACTTACAAAATTATACTTGCGCTAAAATTCAACATGATAAACAACAGAACATATATTGGAATTATGCATTTTCCGAAGGAATAACGCTTAGCTTGCAATTCTTAGCTATGAGCGGAACTAAGCTACAGAAAGATAAATAACGATCGGAAATTGCTATCTGAAAGAGTAAATATACTAAATATCACAATTAAAACTTGCATAAGGTCAAGGCTAAATCAACAGATGACATCGTAAGGTTAAATATATTTACAATTACCATTTTCCGAGTTTCGATGTGTTTTCTAATATTCGAATCACAAGGGGCGAGTTTTCACCGTGACATACGGCTATGTAGGACTATGTACGGCTATGTAGGGCTATGTACGGCTATGTACGGCTATGTACGGCTATTGAAAACGATAATTAAAATGAAAAATGCGCTTGATGGTAGTATAATGTTTCCATACGTTTCGGGGCTACTGCCCCTTCTTCAGTGGAAAATGTGAAATGCCATCTAATGTACGGCTATGTATGGCTATGTATTGCTATGTAGGGCTATGTAGGACTATGTACGGCTATGTAGGGCTATGTAGGGCTATGTAGGGCTATGTAGGACTATGTAGGACTATGTAGGGCTATGTAGGGCTATGTACGGCTATGTAGGGCTATGTAGGGCTATGTAGGGCTATGTAGGGCTATGTAGGGCTATGTAGGACTATGTAGGGCTATGTAGGGCTATGTAGGGCTATGTAGGACTATGCAGGGCTATGTACGGGTATGTAGGGCTATGTAGGGCTATGTAGGGTTATGTATTGCTATGTAGGGCTATGTAGAGCTATGTATAGCCGTATATAGCTATGTACAGCCGTGTATAGCTACGTAGGGCTCTGTATCCCCTCTATTAATATCCCTATTTAGTAGAAACTCAGCTGTGTTCTAATAGAAATCCGCGAATCTGATTGGTTCTCCCACTGATTTCTATTCGCCGATAGAAAACAGTCGCGCGCTCGCGTAGCTCTTAGGCTTTTATAGATTGTGCTCCTAAAAGTTGCATATTATGCTACTAGCAGTGCTCAAAATTTTGCCAAATTATGCAAAAATTATGCCAGAATTCCCAAATTATGCTTCTGATTTCCGAAATTATGCTCACAAAATGACGTAGATTCTATACATAGAGGTGCGCAATAACGACACCAAATTATGATGTTTTTTAAATAAACTGTTGTTGTAAATTTATTTGTGTTTATGGCAGTTTATCACGGCCGTCAGCTGTCCAAATTAGCTGCTCGCATCTCTAAACCGTTTGTAAAATGCCTCCAACGACTTAACAATCACAATTGTATAGCTAAAACACGCATTGCAAGAACAAACTACCTAAATTTCATTTATTTCTGTAGAAAGTACACCATATTTACCCGGGAAAATTTATTTCAAACATTTTCTATTGTATTTTTTATGCTAATTAGGTATTTTTGGCTAAGGCCCTGTTTATACGTCGAGTTTAATTCAGACGAATTTAATTCAAATTAAATTCGTCGATTAGTCGACGTTAATTGCCACCTGATTTAGACGTCGAATTTAATTAAACCGAATTTAATCTTTCACCCGAGTCTTCAGCACTTCCCGCAAAAACTAACGGGAGATCGCGAATTTTTCGGGGCCCGCATATTTAACCAAAACGGCCTGGCAAGGTTTACGAAGGCATTATTGCTGGAGAAAATATCCAGAGAAAGACAGTGGAGAAGGCAGCTGCGACGTCGACTGTTGACACTGGTAGCGACGAAGAAAAGGTTTTCTTGCGCGAGTTTGTTTATCGATTTGTCTGCTGTTACAATTAGGCGAAAATAAAGATTTTTGGCGTCACCGAAGTTGTTGTGGCAGTATCAGAAATACATGATGGTGGGAATTGGTCTGGGCGACATATGATGAAGTAAGATTCAAGAAAGCGTTTCGAGTGTCAAGAAAAACGTTCAACTTTATTTCGACCAGACATTGTGAAAAATACCGTGACAGAAACTCCCCCAGGATCACACTGCAAACAGTAACAGACACTTTTGTTTGCCTCCCATCCCACCGTTTCTTCGTTTTCTTTAGCAATCGAACATTCCAACCGAACACACACACTTCTCCTACAGCCATGCATGATTATTCTATGGTCCTGTTGCAATTTACGCAAGCGGACAGCATTTTTTTCCTCCACAACCGACGACATAGTTCAATCGATAGTTCAACAACGTGCGAAAAACGCGAGAAGATGCCTGTGCGCATGCGACACAAACGAAACTTTCCACAAATTTACCACAGGCTCAATGGGATACATTATGATAATGTATGCATTTAATTCGATGCGTCTGTTGTGCGACGTCTATTTCTGTAGAAAGTACACCATATTTACTACATTTTATGAATTTATGCTCCAAAAAGTGCTAAAAATTGATAATTATGCCGTGGCAGTGCTCGTTTCACAAATTATGCTTTTTAGCTCCAATTATGCCAAAAATTATGCTAGCACAATCTATAAAAGCCTAGTAGCTCTTTAAGCGGTAAATTTTCTTGATTTTTGTCTTCAAAGTGCACAATATTGTAGGTTTTGGACTGCAATCCTTTAGAGTTTCTACTAAAACAATTAGACTACTCGCGCTCGTTTTCTATGAGCGATAGTCAACTCGGCTGCGCCTCGTTGACTATTTTAACAATAGAGTGTTTCTGTCGAGGAACTATCGGCTGATAGTTGCCCCGCGGAAGTTTGATGTTCTTAAAACAAATATTAGCCCGAGAAGCGAAGCTTCGAGGGCAAATATGCTAGTTTTAAGAACATCAAATTTCCAAGGGGCAACTATCAGACCGATAGTTCCGAGACAGAAACACTCTATTGTCTTTATTGTTCACCACTAAATTTTCTTCCGCGCGCACATACAAAAACAAGCATCGTGAATTATTTTTACTTTTGAGGATAAAAAAAGTCAATTGAAAGCCGAAATTTAACAAACGAAACAAAACCAGACGCGAAACCCACTAAATGCAGTGAATTTGGTTGGTTTTTTTTGTCTGCAGGCAGCTTGTTTACAAAAAACAGTCACGGGCGGGCACTATGGGCTGATAGTGCCCTCCGGCGGACGGGCACTATCGCGTCACGTGCTCGATTTAAACCAATCAGAATCGGAGAAAAATTAGTGGTGAACTATAATTAACAATTAGACGGCAAGCTCGAGGTTTCTACCGGCTGATAGTTGGCGAGGGGCGAAGCCCCGAGCCAACTATCAAAAGCCGGTAGAAACCGAGAGCGAGCCGTCTAATTGTGTTAGCATAACCCACTGACCGATCTATTAAACACAAAATATAGCTAGAGTTGATTTATTGAATGTTTTGATTGATAAAATTCAGCGAAGACTAAGCGCGCACTCCGAGAGCCTTCTACGGATCAATAGTAGGCACCTGTGTAGCCAATCAGATTGCGCGATTACCAATAGTAGGTCAGTGTGGTTATGCTAATTACTCATAGAAAACTTGGGCTCGTAGTCTAATTGTTAAATAGAATTTAGTCAAACCCGGACCACTATATGATGACTACACTACGTACTTACCCTAGTTCAACTGCGGTAGACTGGACCGAGCATGCCCAAAGCTTAAAGAAGCGCGCCCTGGAGGCGCGCTTATTTTGATCTGCTGTCTCGTGCTACAAGGTAATTTTGTCAAGTTACAATCCGTCTTTTACTTTATGTTGGCTTAATTTTTAATTTCTGGTGGTTATAATGTGGCTAGTGAGCTAAATTTTGTCCATATAGATCTAGAAATTACGCACAGCGAGTATGTTAGTGCGCGCTCGTGATTCAGCAGAAAGCTCGCCATGGAAAGCTTTGCAAAGAAACCAGCTCTTTCCAGGTTGTTTTGTTCGCGTTCTGCTAGTCTTTTTTATTCTGTCAGCAAGAAAATTTATAGGAGTTTATGGCATTTTTTACCCTTAAAGTTTTGCTCTCTTTCAGAGACGGAAAGCGACAGATACCAGTTGATACAGACCTTCTCATCAAAGTCCTTCGAGGCGTGTTCAGTATCAGCTGATTCACCTTCACTCAGCTTTATCGAGGACAGAATTGAAGCGACGGTGAGTTTTCTTTTTCAAGCTGATAACAGGCTGATTTAACTTGATTTTGCACGTTTTGCTTGCGTTTTTAGGTTTATATTACAGCGTATGCTATAGTTTTCAGTGCCACGTGTTCGCGCGAAGAGGTTTTCGAATTTACGCATTCGTATTTGTGATTATAAAATAACTTTTCTTCTTCAAACGTAAACCTGCCTGCTCTTCTCATTTTTCTCGTGGCTGTTATAATTTCAAATTTCAATTTCTGTTTAATATTTTACTCTTTTTTTGCTTCAAATGAAAGTTTTGTAAACAAGAAACTTCAAGCAGTTAAAATATAAACGGTGGTTATATTTGACCACTGTCTTCTTTCAGTTCTTTGAAAGGCACGGCGCCAACAAAGTAAACAAACTTCCAAGTACTAGTCACTGGAGAAACAGACAATCGCGTTGCTGATCACAGAGTGTGTGAGCTGAATTTCCCTCATTGCGTCATCACTTGCTAAACCACACCTGGACAGTTAAGAATTTACAATACCTTATTGTTACTTATTTCGCGGGAACTTAATTCGCGAAAATGGAACGGGCATATTTCGCGGCACTTAATTTTCGCGATTTAGGCCCTGTTTATACGTCGCACAATCGTCGAATTTAATTGAGACGAAAACAATTCAAGGACCATTTAGCAATTAAATTCGTCGATTATGCGACGTATAAATCAAATTTGATTCGTCTGGTAAATTAAATTCGTCCAAGACGTTGTATTCGTCTCGGTAGGACGAATAAAATATCGATAGCGCGTCTTCAGTTTAGACGTCGCACAACAGACGCATCGAATTAAATGCATACATTATCATAATGTATCCCATTGAGCCTGTGGTAAATTTGTGGAAAGTTTCGTTTGTGTCGCATGCGCACAGGCATCTTCTCGCGTTTTTCGCACGTTGTTGAACTATCGATTGAACTATGTCGTCGGTTGTGGAGGAAAAAAATGCTGTCCGCTTGCGTAAATTGCAACAGGACCATAGAATAATCATGCATGGCTGTAGGAGAAGTGTGTGTGTTCGGTTGGAATGTTCGATTGCTAAAGAAAACGAAGAAACGGTGGGATGGGAGGCAAACAAAAGTGTCTGTTACTGTTTGCAGTGTGATCCTGGGGGAGTTTCTGTCACGGTTTTTTTCACAATGTCTGGTCGAATGCTCTTTAAATAAAGTTGAACGTTTTTCTTGACACTCGAAACGCTTTCTTGAATCTTACTTCATCATATGTCGCCCAGACCAATTCCCACCATCATGTATTTCTGATACTGCCACAACAACTCCGGTGACGCCAAAAATCTTTATTTTCGCCTAATTGTAACAGCAGACAAATCGATAAACAAACTCGCGCAAGAAAACCTTTTCTTCATCGCTACCAGTGTTAACAGTCGACGTCGCAGCTGCCTTCTCCACTGTCTTTCTCTGGATATTTTCTCCAGCAATAATGCCTTCGTAAACCTTGCCAGGCCGTTTTGGTTAAATATGCGGGCCCCGAAAATTTCGCGATCTCCCGTTAGTTTTTGCGGGAAGTGCTGAAGACTCGGGTGAAAGATTAAATTCGGTTTAATTAAATTCGACGTCTAAATCAGGTGGCAATTAACGTCGACTAATCGACGAATTTAATTTGAATTAAATTCGTCTGAATTAAACTCGACGTATAAACAGGGCCTTAGCCAAAAATACCTAATTAGCATAAAAAATACAATAGAAAATGTTTGAAATAAATTTTCCAGGGTCTTTAATTTCGCGATTTTTTTAAAACCGCGAAAATCGTGAAAATTAAGTCCCGCGAAAATAAGTAATAATAAGGTACTCAATTTTGACTGTATTTTCTCCGGAAACAGTAAATATTAAAAATTGGCCAATGTAATAGCAAACTCAAAGAATTATGGGAATATAACACTAAACACTAAACCCCATTCAGACCCTTCCTTGTGGTTTCTTTACATACCAAATTATATTCTTTTGTTCTGGTATGATAATTGTGGATGCTTTAGTATATTCCTAGTTTCCAGTTTGTATGGATAGAGAATGTCCTCCTTATTTGTAACCCAGTAATACCAGTACTTATTCAATGCACTGGATTTTTATCTTTAGTGAGGAATTCTAAGATAATTGATAGTTCTTTTTACTTCTGTGTGTGAATTTATCTCTAGATCCAACTGACTCGCAATTTCAGACTTAAACCAGATCTGGAAATAGCTGTTGTTTAATTTTAGAACAAGTATTTGCTAAAAAATTGTTGAGCTGATGTGTCATGATTGGAATAGTGTGTGGGTGTATGTCATGATTGGAGTGCTATCCAATTTTAGATATTATGTAAAGAAAAATATATTGAAACAATTATTCTATTCACAAGTTTATCTATCCCTAGTTAACATATGGCTTATTACTCTGTGGCAATACTTATAGTTCTTCGATCAAACCTTTAATAATTCTTCAGAAGAGAGCAATGCGTATAATAACTTTTTTCAAAACAGATGAACACTCAGAGCCTCTCTTTAAGGAACTAGAGATTCTAAAATTGGTGACCTTGTAAGCCTGCATAATGCACTTTTTTTTGTATCAGTATCATAAGAACCTTCTTCCATCTTCCTTTGATAACTTCTTCCATTCTGTTTCATCAATTTACCAGTACAAAACTAGGATTGCACCCAGATCAACTTATTATATTAACTCTGTCAAAACAAACTATGGTAAATTCAACATTCGCTTTGCTGTTGTAAAAGTTTGTAATGTTTTGGATGAAAACATCAGATACCTCCCCCTCGAAATGTTCAAAAATGAAGTTAAACTTGACATCTTACAGAAGTATTGCCAACATTAATGAGAGTTCATCTGGCACCTAGTAGTTATTTGATATTTAATACTTATTTTCTTTATTAAGTGTACTGTAAGGTGATGTGACATGGAACAAAAACCTTCTTTGCATGTGTTGTTAACTAAAACACGTCACATGGGGAGCGTAATAATTTTTTAAGCATAACTAAATGTAGCTCATAGCTGATATCAGTAATGTCACAGTCTTAATTTGCCTTTAATAATGAATGTTTTATTGTGTGAATGGGTCATTGATAGATTTTTCCTGAACATGACTTTATGCACTGTAAGTGCTGGAATTAACCTAGAAAGAAATAAGCAGGACCATTAATAACAGTGGATGAACTTTGTTGGTGGCTGGCTCTTAGCTATTATTACATGTATTTCGGATCAGTATTATTCCAGGGTTTTCATTAAGAAGTGCAATAGCAGGAGAATAGTGTAAAGTAAGCGGAGAATGATTTTTTAAGGTTCCACATGTATCTTTATAAAAAAATAGTTATCAGGCCTTTAAAATTTAGCCGGAGAATTCTCCGATCTCCGATGCCTAATGAACACCCTGTTATTCCTCAGGAAAACAGTAATTTACTGGCTGTTTTTTTCAGTGTGTTGATGGCGAGTGTTTGTTGGGTCAGCACATAGTATTTGAATGCAGTAAGGCAGGAGATTGCTGTTTTAATGGCGATGAGTATTAGAGAGAAATCAACATTTCTACCTGCACTTGTGAAATTGAGGATTTTGAGTGGCGAGTTCCCGTAGTTTTATTGTTTAGACCCTTTTGACAATAAAGCATAACTTTTAAGAGGGCGTCCGTGTTACAGCGGATAAGGCACTTTTCGGACCTTCACCGATTTCCCTGATTTTTTCAGTGAAAGTCGACAATTATATCACAGTAACAAATATCACATTTATTTGGATCAATTCGATATTTTATATTTTTTGCGAGGCGATTTTCAAAGTCACCTCAAAACTATGCAATTCGCCATTGGAGACTCCATAAACTTGCTATAAATGACGGTCGCTGCCAAAACTTTATTACTCAATTCAACGAGCTGATTATTTTACATATTGAAATTTCATCTTCCCTCGATAGTCTAGAGGTTTAATAATTGAAATCTATTTAAGTCTCGTTAAGTTATAATTTTTTTAAATTGACTCCCAACAAACTCCGGAATGTGCAAAGCGTGACATGCCTGTAGTTGGAAGCCATTTTCTCGAATGTGGGACCTGATCTAGAATCGTGTCTATTGTAACTCAAAAGTACTAACACCATTATAGAAAAGTATGAAATAAAATTTGTGGGCACTCTTTACTGCGCGCCGTACAGAGCTCCACGAATTTCCCAAATATTCGCCATTTTGATCCAAAACAAAGAAAACGCTTGAGCGACCGATAAACCAATTCCAGAACCGTGAATGTTTGGTGATGTGTTAAATACTGCTAGAAGTCAGACTGTAAATGGAAAATATTTTTCTTTCGCAGTTCCAACCGTTTTAGCCGATTTCTCGGTATTTTCAACGCTCACAGCAATAAATATATCACTTCGATCAATATGCAAATTTCGGCATAAGGCCGTGTTGTCACGGAACATCTGTATACCGCAACAATTTGCCTAAAAAACGTTTTCCAAAGCAATTATTTCCTTCTTACCTGGCCGGGCGATAAGATTCTTTAGGCTTCTATGTAGAAGCTTTCTTTTTGTTTGTGGCTGTAGAGAAGCTGTTTTCATTTCCCACGCTGCGATGAAACAGTGGGCGCGATCCATTGGACCAAAATTTTCGGTTTGAATTTTCGAAATTTTCATCTGTCAAATGGAACGGTATTTTCCACTTGAATCGGCCAGGCTAGTTCCATTCCCGCAGAATTACGGCCACCTCGCCACCAGGGAGACTCGCCACTAACCAACTCGCCACCAAGCCGAAGACGCCTCGCCACCAAAGATTGACTAAGAAATAAATTAAGTAAAGAAGTCGAAGTGAAGTAGCTGTTTTAGTGACGATTATATAAGTTAAGCATCTGATGGTCGATCGAGGAGAATTGAAACTTCTAGCGAACGCAATTTCAAAACTAGTCGAGGGAACTCAGCTATCTACGACGAAACTTACTTTCGTAATTCGACAAACGTGAATTAGTCGTAGATAGTTGGCTCTTATAGTGGAACACCACCAGCCAGCATTAACTCACCGAAAACGCTTTAAAATGGCCTGAAAAGCGGACAAACAACAAAGTATACAACAAGGCAATAAGGTTAGTCGATTTTATAAGCGAAACATTACATATTATTCCTTTTGAAAGAAAATCGTTGAGGTCCCATACAAACCCTTATAATTCGCATCTTTGTAACACAACACCGCTCAAAGGCAAGGGTCACGTTCGCTAAAACTTTATGAATAATTCACATCGTGCGCTTGGGCCGCCTGTGCGAAAACAAACAAATAAAAAGCGTAAACCTCCTTTTCTAAGCAAGAACGAGGGTACTCAGCCTAAAATGGCTTTCGCGTGCGGCTTAGAACGGATAATTACTCCTCCATAATACGCGAGGCGTCTTCGGCTATCTTTGCTTGGTGGCGAGTTGGTTAGTGGCGAGTCTTCCTGGTGGCGAGGTGACTAGATTCCTTCCCGCAAACAGTAAAGAAAACTGAAGATATTACTCCCTCTTGATAAATTCTGAAGCCATCTATCCTTTCACTTAGCTCAAAAACGTAGCTCCACGCTTTTTTAAACGTAAAGAATGCGAAAAGTTTACACTGGAAACACATACGTCTGCTTTTATGACATCTACGGAAACATTTGGATGCACAAGATGTGCTCTTATCGCATTCGCTTAAGACAATTATACGTGGTGTGCACGTATTTTCAAACTGCTTACCAAAGCTTGCTAAGCACACGTGTTCCAATAACGCAGTTTATAAGCTGTCTGCCGCAAGAAGACAAGACGACACTGATCAGTGTCGAGCAGCTGGAATGACCGCCATGTCGAATTTTGTCGATTTCCGGGTTGGGAAAAACTGGGCCCGAGCATAAATTGGCGAATGGAACAGGATTTTCCGAGAATTCCGATTTTCCGGAATTAGGGTAAAGTCCTAGCCTATTGTTTCCCGTATTTTCCAAATCCAAATCCCAGTTCTATCTATGGGTTTTTACTGGACGTATACAAAACATGGACCCGGGTCCATGGACCACCCCTGTGGACCCGGTCCATGGACCACCCCTGTGGACCACCCCTAATTTTCGAAAGAAAATCAATTGACGGCAGGTACCAAAACCCAAAACAACGAAATGAAACCACCGAAACGAAACGACCAAAACAAGCTAAACCACCAAAACGAATCCGCCGAAACAACTGAAACAGTAATCTCGTTCCCGCATCTCGCGGGTTGACGAAGCCGGAAGGCGAGATCTGATCTAGTAAGAAAATTCAATTTTTTTGATTGGCTCTTTCAAAGCATGGCTGTCACAGCGCTAAAATTTGAACGTGCGATGTGGCCCCAAGGGAATTCAATGTCTGTATTTTATGCAAATTATAGATCATGCACGCAATCATAATATATTCATTTTTGGTACGTTTTGTTGTTTACAGTCGGCCTCAAAAGACAAGAAGATTTCGTTTTAGTTCTTTGTAGCATTATAAATCTATTTCAAAAGAATGACGATGTTTAAAAACAGAGAATCTGCCGTAAGAATATTTACGTTTGATTACGTGACCGGATCAAATTTGCATAAAATCTAGACATGTCTCAGACATCGCATGTAACCGCCGAATGTACAGTTTTTTTAAATCAAATATTGTCAATATTTTTACCCAACCTAAAGCCTTCATAATTGCCTTTTGCTTAGTAAAATACTCTGCTAGACAACAAGACAAAATCACCGAAACAAGCAAAACATTTACCAGCTAACCGTAAACAGACTAACCGGAGTCCTAGTTGAATATGTTTCGTTTCGCTCGTTTCAACCGTTTCGGCGGTTTCGTTTTGGTCGTTTCAGTGGTTTCGCTAATTTGGTTTTGTTTCATTTCGTTGTTTTGTGTTTTAGTACCTGCCGTCAATTCATACCCTGTCCCCATTCTACACTTTGATTTTCTTTCGAAAATTAGGGGTGGTCCACAGGGGTGGTCCATGGACCGGGTCCACAAGGTGGTCCATGGACCGGGTCCACAGGGGTGGTCCATGGACCCGGGTCCATGTTTTGTATACGTCCGTTTTTACTTGTGATTCCCAGTCCCAGTGACCCAAATTTCATTTTCCCAGCAACAATTTGCCCAATCCAATTTCTTATTTTACCCCCTTCTAGCCCTTTCTTATAAACAAACAGTAATAAACAGTTATTTGATGAACATCAAAAGTCTCTGAAGTATTCGAGACATAAAAGTAAAAACACCAACAGTCGGGGCTTTATAATTGGAAGTCATTGTATTGATTTGACTTTAATAAGATGGTGGCCATTAATTTATCTGTCATAATTTAGTGGGCGGGGCATTAAAGTGTCTCTAAACAAGAAAATAAATATTTAACACAAATGTGCATTTCGTATTCTATTACTATCGGTAATTAAAGGGAGTCGCGAGCCCTGCAACGATATATGTTTTCTCGACAACATGAATATTACAAATATGAAAGAACCCGCATTTTTACATTTGTCTATTAACTCATCAAGCCTTGACTAGTAATAGTTCTCACTATAAAGCTGCCCCCGCCTTTTTATAATTTGTTTTACAGCAATAATCTAGGATTAGTAGAGTCTATTTGTCGCCTTTAAAATTAGGCTTCTTTTTTACTGTGCCATGTACGTCAAGACATTGTTTGATCTCTTTGCTGCGGAATTTTTTGTTGTGTGACACCATTGCGTCCCAAAAATATTCACAAGTTCAAGTCGATGGATATATTACCTAGCACGCGGAAATAACACCTAGCGGAAATAACACATAACACATTATTATCTCGGGCTTATAACATTCACAATTATTAAACTTACAATGATTTCCAGTTCAAAAAGCCTAAAAATTCCACGGGTAACAAAATATGACACATTCAAAGATTCGAGAAAACAATTTTTGATCCTTATTTAAACCACTTTATGGATCAAATAATCTGACAGTTTGTTAGCTAAACGAATTACCCCCGAGAACAAACCTTAACGCTTGAACCAGCTCTTTGAACACAAGTTGCCAAGAACACGAAACCGATTGCTCGAAATCTTTCGACTTATTACTCACAACTGCATCAAATATCACTTAACACAACCAAAGCAGAGAAACCGCTCGAACAAATCTGTGAACACGCGTAAGCCAAACATCGGAGTAATCAACGTGTGACAAATGCCAAAATGCATTTGTCACATAGGGATTTTTATTTACCGCTACCCCCTGTTATCGTGACATCATAATACCCATAACTTCTTCGGGCAGTTTCTGCCTTTACGTCATCATTACTCAGGAATCCCTTGCGGCAAAACATTATCATTACTCAGAGATTCCTTGCGGCCTTGTTCGAGCAAATCGAGGTTTTTTTCTGGTATACATACCGTATATTCGGACTGTAAGTACACATTCTATATATACGCTCTACAATGAATGCCTCCTCGGGCTTTCGTCTCTGGGCGAAAGCCCTGCGGGAGCAATAACAGAAGACTGTTTTTCGTGAAAAGAGGATCGTAATATTAACGACATTTACTTCGTTTAACCTTATGTGCTAATGAATGTTTCTTTGCAAGGTTAGTGACTTGTTTATCCCTTTATATTCATTCTTTTTCAATCTTGAACAACTTTAGTTGTTCAATCAGGTCTTTCTTTTTGTCTTTCAATTTGAATTGGACCTCAAAATGGCGCAAGATTTCTTTGAGCATTGGCGCGTTAAATTTGTCCAGTTTATGTTCTTTCACACACTCGCACAGGTTGAATGCGTCGTACGACGGTGGGTGCTGGTCAGCCATTTTTCTCTGCCAAATAAGCGATCGTTCTGCTCGTCTCTTGCCTTGTTGGTAGTTGCATTCAAAGTTTGATGCTGATGTCTTCAGCGCCATTAGGATCAACCATGTTAGCATTGTTTGCCTTTTCGATATCCGAGTCAAGCCAACAAAAAAAAAAGATTGCGTGATGTTACGCTGTGAAGCGTTTCCCTAGTTTATGAGGCGATTCAACTTTTTTTATTTTTTATTTTATTTTTTTTTGGGGGGGGGGCGTCTATTAGACACTGGGCGTCTATAGACTTTACGATTTCTGTCAAAATCGTTTATAAAAGCGCAGGGGTTAGAGCTCGGGCGAAGCCTTCCCGTACAAATTTTTTTAAAGTACCCCCCCCCCCCCCCGGGGGGGATATATTTCACTCAAATTTAGCGGGATAGTGTAAACGCTTTTTTTGGAAAAAAAAAAGGTAGCATCGACCACACCTTGTAATGGTCAAGCCCGCACTCAGTCTACTTCACAGCCGTTGGTAACGTCACGCTCTCGCCATGATTAGTTCGGCTTCCGTATAAACATCGCCGCATTTCGATAAGTGGCAGCTCGACAAATAAGCTGAATTGAAATATCCGAGTTTCACTTAGAGAGCAACACATGGCTCTCCTCATTCCTACTAGATCCACACGGAGTCTGTAATATTTCGTGAAGAGAGCAATTGGATGCAATAGCTGCCATTTCATGCAGAAAGGACGCGCAAGGATTTTCTCGAAATTAGACAAAATCGCGGACACTAATTGGTCGGTTTATATAAAATTGAATTAGATTGAAACAAACAAGTAAGTTTGCAAAAACAAACATTGTGTTATCCCAATTATTTGTATTTTATGTCTACAATGCTTCAAAGACTTTTAATGTTTATAAGATAATTGTAGAACTTGCTTTGCCTCATTGGAGTCCGATAGTTTTCACAAAACACTGTTCTAATATGCAAACAAAACTTGTGCGACGCAAATCAGGGATTTTCCTTGTTTCCACAAGACCAGACTGGATTGTAATTTTTTCGAATAAATCCCTCCGAAAAAAGCCAAGCAAATAAAAACCCTTTTGGGTATGAAAAAACATCCTCAGAAGCTTACAATGTTTTTTAAAAGGTTTTGCAAAGAGAAAAACAAAAAAAGGGGCCGACAGGGGTTTGACAAATAAGGCTTTAATTGAATTAGACTGAAACGAACAAGTCAGTCTTGCGGCAAAACAAACACTGTTTCATCGCAGCGTGGGAAATGAAACAGCTTCTCTACAGCCAAAAACAAAAAGAAAGCTTTAACATAGAAGCGTAAAGAATCTTATCGCCCGGCCAGATAAGAAGGAAATAATTGCTTTGGAAAACGTTTTTAGGCAAGTTGTTTGCGGTATACAGATGTTCCGTGACAACACGGGCTTATGCCGAAATTTGCATATTGATCGAAAGTGATATATTTATTGCTGTGAGCGTTGAAAATACCGAGAAATCGGCTAAAACGGTTGGAACTGCGAAAGAAAAATATTTTCCATTTACAGTCTGACTTCTAGCAGTATTTAACACATCTCCAAACATTCACGGTTCTGGAATTGGTTTATCGGTCGCTCAAGCGTTTTCTTTGTTTTGGATCAAAATGGCGAATATTTGGGAAATTCGTGGAGCTCTGTACGGCGCGCAGTAAAGAGTGCCCACAAATTTTATTTCATACTTTTCTATAATGGTGTTAGTACTTTTGAGTTACAATAGACACGATTCTAGATCAGGTCCCACATTCGAGAAAATGGCTTCCAACTACAGGCATGTCACGCTTTGCACATTCCGGAGTTTGTTGGGAGTCAATTTAAAAAAATCATTACTTAACGAGACTTAAATAGATTTCAATTATTAAACCTCTAGACTATCGAGGGAAGATGAACCTTCAATATGTAAAATAATCAGCTCGTTGAATTGAGTAATAAAGTTTTGGCAGCGACCGTCATTTATAGCAAGTTTACGGAGTCTCCAATGGCGAATTGCATGGTTTTGAGGTGACTTTGAAAATCGCCTCGCAAAAAATATAAAATATCGAATTGATCCAAATAAATGTGATATTTGTTACTGTGATATAATTGTCGACTTTCACTGAAAAAATCAGGGAAATCGGTGAAGGTCCGAAAAGTGCCTTATCCGCTGTAACACGGACGCCCTCTTAAAATTACAGTAGAACCCCTATTAAGCGGCCATCTGGGGAAATGGCAACTGGCTGTTTAATAGAGGTTGGCCGCTTAATAGGGGTTTGTCAGAAATTAGCATAAGCATTTTAAAAAGCTTACAATTCTTCAATACAATATACAGTAGTGTGAAAAGGAATAATGAAATCACATGAAGACAACAGTGTTCAGTGTTGGAAGGCGCAATGTGTCCAAACTCTTTGTGAAGTGGGTTTTATTTCGTGAGCAAAAGTAGGCAGCAATGGGTTGTTCCAGAAAAAATCCACACACCCCCGACGGATGGGATTCTGGAAATTCTCACGGGAGGGGGGGGTAAAAGGCTCTGGAAATCCAGGTGGGAGGGGGTTGAACTTCAAAAAGTCTTCTGCAGGGGTCATTTCAACCGATAATTCAAGCGCTTTGAACGTTTAGTTCGGTGACACTTCAGCGCCCTCAGATCCTGAAAAAGTAGATTATATTTTTATTCATATATTTCTCACCTGACATAAATGATAATCTAAGTTCCTTAACAGGAAACTTTTTGTTTCACACTTCTGAGGTTTGAACCAGCGACTCCTAACATCAACTATGGTTTTGAAGACCAAACCTCTAACCGCTCGGCCACTTGGGCGAACTAATCATTTGGGTTGAAAATTAGCATATAGATTTCTTTGTGTTGTTCTTACCCGCTGACCGATACCGTAGGTTCAAAGTTTAACAGCTTGTATCTATAAAAGCTTCTTCGAACGGCTCGATTTATAGCTCTTAAGAATTTCACATGACAAATAGAAGAAATAATCTTAGAGAAAAAATGAAAATCTTCGAAGCACTGAACTGATATTCCGTGTTTTGATGGAATTTATTAGATTTTCCAGGCACGAACTGTGGACTGCGACTGTGTTGGGTATTAAAAGGTTGATTTCAGGACAATTGTATGAATAAAGTCCAATTTTAGCAGTCTCTAAATGTTTTATAGTTCCAAGCGTATTGTATGATAATCGATAGTCATGATACGTAAATAACTTATCGTAAAAAAGCTCGCCAAACTGACGAATTTTGTTGCCTTTTAATAATATACTGTATAGTACTTGATTTGCATCTCTAATAGATTCATAAAAAAAAGGAGAAAGAAAAAAAGACGTCGTATATAATTGTAAAATAGATTGTCGTAAAAAAAAAAAAATTAATCATCCCCGCTGAGAATCGAACCCGGGCCGCTGGACTGGAGGGCCAACGCATTACCACTACATAACGCATAAGCAAGCTTACACTTTATGGTAGAAATTAGAGTTATAATGAAGGCTTTTGAATGGATTACCCGCGTCCGCTGTAAACACAAGGAACCAACGTGATCATATCTCCCTTCAAACAACTTCTATACTAACATGCCGCTCACAAAAGGACAGAATCATTTCATAGCTCTACACCAATACATTTAGTATTCTCATTCACGAGTGGGCTAACAAAGCGCCTTTGATTTGTTCACTCTAATCACTTCACAAAGCCTGGTCAACATTATATTTTTCTTACCATAGTTAATAGAAGCTATGTTCTTCTTTACACACAGATGGATGAACATATGCCAGAAATTATTCGAGCAATAAGAGCCGTTGACAAACAATTTTACAGAAATGAGGTATGTGAGTAAGTAACAGTAACAGTACCGTATTTACTCGAATAAGCGCCGCGGCGCTTATTAAATTTTTCGCGCCTCAAGTGCGGCGCTTATTCGAGGGCGGCGCTTATTTGAGGGCGGCGCTTATTTAAAAATTGGACGCAGCAAACAATCGAAATAGACGAAACTTCTACAGTAACAAAAAGAAGGGACTTTTGATTGTCAGGATTCGTCCCTTACGGAAGAGAGTTTTTGCGCTTGCTGTCCCGACAAAGTTCACGGCCTTCACAACGTTAACAGAACTACGTATTGTAAGAATTTTGGATGGAAAAAATAATGGACGAGCGGTAAAATATAATAACTTTGAACCGCGAAACATCGCTTTTGACGAAAAGAAATTTCCAAGGCTGTTTTAGAGTTGCTTTGTTGTGCTATTTTTAGTTACACGGAATTCCTCATCGTGACTGCGGCGCTTATTCGGGGGCGGCGCTTATTAACTTCTTGGTCCCAAATGCGGCGCTTATTCGAGGGCGGCGCTTATTCGGGGGCGGCGCTTATTCGAGTAAATACG